>NC_074698.1:18613046-18913046 GCF_029448725.1 Salvelinus fontinalis
ACATATCCTGGTGGAGAACATGTCCAGCTACAGACAGCACCACCACAGTCACATATCCTGGTGGAGAACATGTCCAGCTACAGACAGCACCACCACAGTCACATATCCTGGTGGAGAACATGTCCAGCTACAGACAGCACCACCACAGTCACATATCCTGGTGGAGAACATGTCCAGCTACAGACAGCACCACCACAGTCACATATCCTGGTGGAGAACATGTCCAGCTACAGACAGCACCACCACAGTCACATATCCTGGTGGAGAACATGTCCAGCTACAGACAGCACCACCACAGTCACATATCCTGGTGGAGAACATGTCCAGCTACAGACAGCACCACCACAGTCACATATCCTGGTGGAAAACATGTCCAGCTACAGACAGCACCACCACAGTCACATATCCTGGTGGAGAACATGTCCAGCTACAGACAGCACCACCACAGTCACATATCCTGGTGGAGAACATGTCCAGCTACAGACAGCACCACCACAGTCACATATCCTGGTGGAGAACATGTCCAGCTACAGACAGCACCACCACAGTCACATATCCTGGTGGAGAACATGTCCAGCTACAGACAGCACCACCACAGTCACATATCCTGGTGGAGAACATGTCCAGCTACAGACAGCACCACCACAGTCACATATCCTGGTGGAGAACATGTCCAGCTACAGACAGCACCACCACAGTCACATATCCTGGTGGAGAACATGTCCAGCTACAGACAGCACCACCACAGTCACATATCCTGGTGGAGAACATGTCCAGCTACAGACAGCACCACCACAGTCACATATCCTGGTGGAGAACATGTGCAGATACCGACAGCACCACTACAGTCACATATCCTGGTGGAGAACATGTCCAGCTACAGACAGAACCACCACAGCTTCCTATTGGGTTTATTTCTACATCTATTAAATGACACGGTGTTTGAAGTTCAGTACACATCCTCATACAGTCAGTAGTTAAATAGACTCTCATAGCCCGGGATTGATACAAAACCACACTGCACTGATATTCTCGCTGCAATTTCCCTGAGGTTCACAGCATTCACATATCTGGTAAATGTTGTGAATGTCAACACAAACATAAATGATATTTTAAAGTCGAATGCATTGCGATGTCGCCATACTGCAGTTTGTTTGAATCACGGCCACAGTCAATTAAGCTGCGGGCCCTAACGATCTGGTTTCAGGTTGGGTGTTTGTTTGACAAACTCAGTTCCTAAATGTTCTAACTATTTACCTGTCCCTGTAGTTGATGTAGCCAATTAGTCCAGCTGATCTTCATTCAGAAGACAGCGGTGAGGAGTCCTATTAGTCCAGCTGAACTTCAGTCAGAAGACAGCGGTGAGGAGTCCTATTAGTCCAGCTGAACTTCAGTCAGAAGACAGCGGTGAGGAGTCCTATTAGTCCAGCTGAACTTCAGTCAGAAGACAGCGGTGAGGAGTCCTATTAGTCCAGCTGAACTTCAGTCAGAAGACAGCGGTGAGGAGTCCTATTAGTCCAGCTGAACTTCAGTCAGAAGACAGCGGTGAGGAGTCCTATTAGTCCAGCTGAACTTCAGTCAGAAGACAGCGGTGAGGAGTCCTATTAGTCCAGCTGAACTTCAGTCAGAAGACAGCGGTGAGGAGTCCTATTAGTCCAGCTGAACTTCATTCAGAAGACAGCGGTGAGGAGTCCTATTAGGGGGCCAAGCTTTAGCTCGTCAGCAGATGATCAAAGAAGACAAACTAGTGCAGCCACCGCAAAGACTTCTGAGACAGTTTAAGAAACAACTCTCTAATGATATGTGTAACGGCAGCCTTCCTCCTCTTCGTCTGGAGGTACTGGGCTGGAGACACGCACCACAGGGAGAGTGCGTGGAGGAGGAACAGGGCTCTGGAGACGCACTGGAAGCCTGGTGCGTGGTGTAGGCACTGGTGGTACTGGGCTGGGGCGGGAAGGTGGCGCCGGATATACCGGACTGTGCAGGCGTACTGGCTCCCTTGAGCACCGAGCCTGCCCAACCTTACCTGGTTGAATGCTCCCCGTAGCCCGACCAGTGCGGGGAGGTGGAATAACCCGCACTGGGCTGTGTTGGCGAACCGGGGACACCATGCGTAAGGCTAGTGCCATGTATGCCAGCCCGAGGAGACGCACTGGTGACCAGATGCGTTGAGCCGGCTTCATGGCACCGGGCTCGATGCTCAATCTAGCCCGGCTGATACGTGGAGCTGGAATGTACCGCACCGGGCTAAGCACACGTACAGGAGACACCGTGCGCTCTTCCGCATAACACGGTGTCTGCCCGTACTCCCGCTCTCCACGGTAAGCATGGGAAGTGGGCGCAGGTTTCCTACCTGACTTCGCCACACTACCCTTTAGCCCCCCCCCCCCCCCCCCCCCCAATACATTTTGGGGATTTCTTCTCGGGCTTCCAGCCACGCTTCCGTGCTGCCTCCTCATACCACCGCTCCTGGGCTTTAGCTGCCTCCATCTCTTCACGAGAGCGGCGATATTCTCCAATGTGAGCACAGTGTCCTTTTCCCTCCAGAATTTCCTCCCATGTCCAGGAGTCCTGTGTAGTGGGCCGCTGCTGCTGCTGCTGCCCGTAGCCACGCTGCTTGGTCCGAGTTAGGCCGAACACAGAAACAGACAAACTAGACACACAACATAGAATGCCCACCCAGCTCACGTCCTGACCAACACTAAAACAAGCAAAACACATAATAACTACGATTGACAGCTGCCTCTGATTGAGAACCATATTAGGCCGAACACAGAAACAGACAAACTAGACACACAACATAGAATGCCCACCCAGCTCACGTCCTGACCAACACTAAAACAAGCAAAACACATAAGAACTATGGTCAGGACGTGACGATATGAACTATTCTGATAGAAGTTACTGTTGTGACTTTTTATTGAGGGCTGGATGGTAACAGAGGCGGAGTTAAACAAACAGAACAAAATGATAAGAGTTGAAACGTGGAGCTGTATAGTTCATGTGAACTGTGTGTCATCAAACTATGGTTGATAGGATTCAACAGCGTGTGTGCGCGTCGGTGCGAGGAAATCAAATCAAAGTTAATTTGTCACGTGCGCCGAATACAACAGACCTTACAGTGAAATGCTTACTTACAGGCCAATAGTGCAAAAAAAGGTATGTGTGTGTGTGTGTGTGTGTGTGTAGGTAAGTAAAGAAATAAAACATTTGAAAATAAGAGTAGCAAGGCGCACGCGCATGTGTGTGTGTGTGCATGTTGGTGCGTGCGCGAGTGTGTATGCGCGTCGGTGCATGCATGCGCGTGTGCTGCCAGAGGGTCAGTGGGGTAAGGTCCAGTTAATCACAGCCCTGCAGGAGAAGATGAGATATCCCACTGATCTCCACTCGCCCACTGAGCTGGCAGACAAGGTGTGAACACACAGGATAGGAGTTGGAATCAGCACACATACGCACACACACACACACACACACACACACACACACACACAGACACTGCGTGGGTGCCTGGCAGCATGAGAATGTTCTTCACACAGCTCCATCATACAGAGTGTCCTTACAGAACAGACAAGCAATCACACCAGCAGATAACAGATCAGCACAGACACATGTAACACATTAACTACTGATCTACAGATACTCTGAGCACAGACACATGTAACACATTAACTACAGATCTACAGATACTCTGTAGCACAGACACATGTAACACATTAACTACAGATCTACAGATACTCTGAGCACAGACACATGTAACACATTAACTACAGATCTACAGATACTCTGAGCACAGACACATGTAACACATTAACTACAGATCTACAGATACTCTGAGTACAGACACATGTAACACATTAACTACAGATCTACAGATACTCTGAGCACAGACACATGTAACACATTAACTACAGATCTACAGATACTCTGTAGCACAGACACATGTAACACATTAACTACAGATCTACAGATACTCTGAGCACAGACACATGTAACACATTAACTACAGATCTACAGATACTCTGAGCACAGACACATGTAACACATTAACTACAGATCTACAGATACTCTGTAGCACAGACACATGTAACACATTAACTACAGATCTACAGATACTCTGAGCACAGACACATGTAACACATTAACTACAGATCTACAGATACTCTGAGCACAGACACATGTAACACATTAACTACAGATCTACAGATACTCTGAGCACAGACACATGTAACACATTAACTACAGATCTACAGATACTCTGAGCACAGACACATGTAACACATTAACTACTGATCTACAGATACTCTGAGCACAGACACATGTAACACATTAACTACAGATCTACAGATACTCTGAGCACAGACACATGTAACACATTAACTACAGATCTACAGATACTCTGTAGCACAGACACATGTAACACATTAACTACAGATCTACAGATCTACAGATACTCTGAGTACAGACACATGTAACACATTAACTACAGATCTACAGATACTCTGAGCACAGACACATGTAACACATTAACTACAGATCTACAGATACTCTGTAGCACAGACACATGTAACACATTAACTACAGATCTACAGATACTCTGAGCACAGACACATGTAACACATTGACTACAGATCTACAGATACTCTGAGCACAGACACATGTAACACATTAACTACAGATCTACAGATACTCTGTAGCACAGACACATGTAACACAGGCTATACTGCAGATCTGACGGAGTCTATACTGCAGACCTGACAGAGGCTGTTCTACAGACCTGACGGAGGCTATACTGCAGACCTGACGGAGGCTATACTGCAGACCTGACGGAGGCTATACTGCAGACCTGACAGAGGCTATACTGCAGACCTGACGGAGGCTATACTGCAGACCTGACAGAGGCTATACTGCAGACCTGACGGAGGCTATACTACAGATCTGACAGAGGCTATACTGCAGACCTGACAGAGGCTATACTGCAGACCTGACGGAGGCTATACTGCAGACCTGACGGAGGCTATACTGCAGACCTGACAGAGGCTGTTCTACAGACCTGACAGAGGCTATACTGCAAACCTGACGGAGGCTATACTGCAGACCTGACGGAGGCTATACTGCAGACCTGACAGAGGCTATACTGCAGACCTGACAGAGGCTATACTGCAGACCTGACGGAGGCTATACTGCAGACCTGACGGAGGCTATACTGCAGACCTGACAGAGGCTGTTCTACAGACCTGACGGAGGCTATACTGCAGACCTGACGGAGGCTATACTGCAGACCTGACAGAGGCTATACTGCAGACCTGACAGAGGCTATACTGCAGACCTGACGGAGGCTGTTCTACAGACCTGACGGAGGCTATACTGCAGACCTGACGGAGGCTATACTGCAGACCTGACAGAGGCTATACTGCAGACCTGACGGAGGCTATACTGCAGACCTGACAGAGGCTATACTGCAGACCTGACAGAGGCTATACTGCAGACCTGACAGAGGCTATACTGCAGACCTGACAGAGGCTGTTCTACAGACCTGACGGAGGCTATACTGCAGACCTGACGGAGGCTATACTGCAGACCTGACAGAGGCTGTTCTACAGACCTGACGGAGGCTATACTGCAGACCTGACGGAGGCTATACTGCAGACCTGACAGAGGCTATACTGCAGACCTGACGGAGGCTGTTCTACAGACCTGACGGAGGCTATACTGCAGACCTGACGGAGGCAATACTGCAGACCTGACAGAGGCTATACTGCAGACCTGACAGAGGCAATACTGCAGACCTGACGGAGGCTATACTGCAGACCTGACGGAGGCTATACTGCAGACCTGACGGAGGCTATACTGCAGACCTGACGGAGGCTATACTGCAGACCTGACAGAGGCTATACTGCAGATGAGAGATTGGCTACAGCAGATTGAACGTTGTCTGTTGGTGCTGCTGTAGCCTAATGAAAAACATGAGCAGGCATCCTTTTCTTATTTACTGCCCGCTGACCCTTACACTGTTCTACATAGGAAGGTCTTCTTCATTCTATTTTGTCTTGCTGTATGTACAGTACCAGTCAAAAGTTGACACACCTACTCATTAAACTTACTTTTTTTTATTTTATTTTTTTACTATTTTCTACATTGTAGAATAGTAGTGAAAACATCAAAACTATGAAAAAACACAGATGGAATCATGTAGTAACCAAAAGTGATAAACAAATAAAAATATATTTTATATTCTTCAAAATAGCCACCAGTTGCCTTGATGACAGCTTTGCACAGTCTTGGCATTCTCTCAACCAGCTTCACCTGGAATGCTTTTCAAACGTTTTGAAGGAGTACCTACATATGCTGAGCACTTTCTGGCTGCTTTTCCAACACTCTGCGGTCTAACTCAACCCAAACCGTCTCAATTGGGTTGAGGTCGGGTCATCTGATGAAGCACTCCATCACTCTCCTTCTTGGTCAAATAGCCTGGAGGTGTGTTTTGTTTTGAAAAACAAATGATAGTCCTACTAAGCACAAACCAAATAGGATGGCGTATCGCTGCAGAATGCTGTGGTAGCCATGCTGGTTAAGTGTGCCTTGAATTCTAAATAAATCACTGACAGTGTCACCAGCAAAGCACCCCACACCTCCTCCTCCATGCTTCACAGTGGGAAAAACACATGCGGAGATCATTCATTCACCTACTCTGCATCTCACAAAGACTTGCCAGTTCGAACCAAAAATGTCAAATTTGGACTCATCAGACCAAAGGACAGATTACCACGGCCTGTTGTCCTTTGCTCGTGTTTCTTGGCCCAAGCAAGTCTCTTCTTCTTATTGGTGTCCTTTAGTAGTGGTTTCTTTGCAGCAATTCAACCATGAAGGCCTGATTTCACCCAGTCTCATCTGAACAGTTGATGTTGAGATGTGTCTGTTATTTGAACTCATTTATTTGGGCTGTAATCTGAGATGCAGTTATTCTAATGAATTTATCCTCTGCAGAAGACGCAACTCTGGGTCTTCCTTTCCTGTGGCGGTCCTCATGAGAGCCAGTTTCATCATAGCACTTGATGGTTTTTGTTCTTGAAGTGTTCCGAATTGACTGACCTTCACGTCTTAAAGTAATGACGGACTGTCGTTTCTCTTTGCTTATTTGAGCTGTTCTTGCCATAATATGGACTTGGTGTTTTACCAAATAGGGCTATCTTCTCTGAGAGACTGACTGCATCACTTCTTTTTATAAGAAACATTAATGTGTTGAAAATCCCAAATTGTTTGCATAGTCAACTTACACGCAGGTCTTTTCACAGTCCCCAAATCCAGAACAAATTCAAGAAAGCGTACAGTATTATGTAGAGCCCTTATTGCATGGAACTTCCTTCAGTCTCACATTGCTCAAATAAACAGCAAACCTGGTTTTAAAAAAAACAGATAAAGCAATACCTCACGGCACAACGCCACTCCCCTATTTGACCTAGATAGTTTGTGTGTATGCATTGATACAGTATGTAGGCTACGTGTGCCTTTATTTATTTTAATGCAGTTCTGTCCTTGAGCTGTTCTTGTCTATTGATGTTATGTATTATGTTTCATGTTTTGTGTGGACCCCAGGAAGAGTAGCTGCTGCTTTTGCTCAAATGCATTATGAAGGAACGAAATTCTACAAATTAACTTTTAACAAGGCACATCTGTTAATTGAAATGCATTCCAGGTGACTACCTCATGACGCTGGTTGAGAGAATGCCAAGAGTGTGCAAAGCTGTCATCAAGGCAAAAGGTAGCTACTTTGAAGAATCTCAAAAGTAAAATATATTTTCATTTGTTTAACACTTTTTTGGTTACTACATGATTCCATATATGTTATTTCATAGTTTTAAAGTCTTCACTATTATTCTACAATGTAGAAAATAGTAAAAATAAAGAAAAACCCTGGAATGAGTAGGTGTGTCCAAACGTTTGACTGGTACTGTACGTACATATGATACTGTAACATTGTTATAAAAATAAATCACAGTGTGAGTGTATGTATTTTTGTATAGTATTTTATTACGGATCCCCATTAGCTGCTGCCAAGTTTTCTTACTCCTCCTGGGGTCCAGACACATTAAGGCACATCACAAAATAAACAAACAAAACATTTAATTAAACAGTACATCATATAACATCATTACACCACTACATATCTGCAGCATAACATTTATAATACCACCATACAACAATATTAAAATGTACGTGTGTGTAGCGTGTGTGTGTAGAGTGCGTGTGTTAGTGTGAGTGTGTGTGTAGAGTGTGTGTGTTAGTGTGAGTGAGTGTGTGTGTAGAGTGCGTGTGCTAGTGTGTGTGAGTGTGTGTGTAGAGTGCGAGTGTGTATGTGTGTGTGTGTGTGTGTGTGTGTGTGTGTGTGTGTGTGTGTGTGTGTGTGTGTGTGTGTGTGGGTGTGTGTGTGTGTGTGTGTGTGTGTGTGTGTGTGTGTGTGTGTGTGTGTGTGTGTGTGTGTGAGTGTGTAGAGTGCTATTGTGAGTGAGTGTGTGTGTGTGTGTGTGTAGAGTGCGTGTGCTAGTGTGAGTGTGTGTCTGTGTGTGTGTGTAGAGTGCGTGTGCTAGTGTGAGTGTGTGTGTGTGTAGAGTGCGTGTGCTATTGTGAGTGAGTGTGTGTGTGTAGAGTGCGTGTGCTAGTGTGAGTGTGTAGAGTGCGTGTGATAGTGTGTGTGAGTGTGTGTG
Organism: Salvelinus fontinalis; assembly: GCF_029448725.1. Taxonomy (NCBI): domain Eukaryota; kingdom Metazoa; phylum Chordata; class Actinopteri; order Salmoniformes; family Salmonidae; genus Salvelinus; species Salvelinus fontinalis. The sequence goes on from NC_074698.1 coordinate 18,621,749, forward strand.
TAGAATGCGTGTGCTAGTGTGTGTGTGTAGAATGCGTGTGCTAGTGTGTATGTGTGTGTGTGTGTGTGTGTGTGTGTGTGTGTGTGTGTGTGTGTGTGTGTGTGTGTGTGTGTGTGTGTGTGTGTAGAGTGCGTGTGCTAGTGTGTGTGTGAGTGTGCGTTCGTGTCTTGTTGTTGTTTCTGGCCACCTCATTTGCTCAGTGTGCTATAGCAAGACCTCTCCGCTCACTGCCAGTCAGCAGGATGGGGCACAGCTGGTGCTGCCTGCATGGAGCTGGGTCCCCCTCCCTCTGACATCTGTTGCTTTTGTCTGTCCGTCCCAGCAGACCCAACAAACAGATCTGGTCAAGGCCAACCTGACCCTGTCCTCTGTAGAGTGTGTCAAGGTTTTATTATGCAGTGACATGTACATAGAGCATTTATACACGTACACACACACACACGCACACACACGTACACACACACACACACACACACACACACACACACACACACACACACACACACACACACACACACACACACACACACACACACACACACACACACACACACACACACACACACACACACACACACACCTCTATGTAGATGTTCACACACACCAGTCACAAACACTGACACACATTGTCATCGACTGGCTTGCGTTGCGTTGGCACTCCAGGATGTATTCAGACAAGCAGCAGCCCTGGCTAGGGGTCAAACTATTTCAGAAGCAGCAGCCCTGGCTAGGGGTCAAACTATTTCAGAAGCAGCAGCCCTGGCTAGGGGTCAAACTATTTCAGAAGCAGCAGTCCTGGCTAGGGGTCAAACTATTTCAGAAGCAGCAGCCCTGGCTAGGGGTCAAACTATTTCAGAAGCAGCAGCCCTGGCTAGGGGTCAAACTATTTCAGAAGCAGCATCCCTGGCTAGGGGTCAAACTATTTCAGAAGCAGCAGCCCTGGCTAGGGGTCAAACTATTTCAGAAGCAGCAGCCCTGGCTAGGGGTCAAACTATTTCAGAAGCAGCAGTCCTGGCTAGGGGTCAAACTATTTCAGAAGCAGCAGCCCTGGCTAGGGGTCAAACTATTTCAGAAGCAGCAGCCCTGGCTAGGGGTCAAACTATTTCAGAAGCAGCATCCCTGGCTAGGGGTCAAACTATTTCAGAAGCAGCAGCCCTGGCTAGGGGTCAAACTATTTCAGAAGCAGCAGCCCTGGCTAGGGGTCAAACTATTTCAGAAGCAGCAGTCCTGGCTAGGGGTCAAACTATTTCAGAAGCAGCAGCCCTGGCTAGGGGTCAAACTATTTCAGAAGCAGCAGCCCTGGCTAGGGGTCAAACTATTTCAGAAGCAGCATCCCTGGCTAGGGGTCAAACTATTTCAGAAGCAGCAGCCCTGGCTAGGGGTCAAACTATTTCAGAAGCAGCAGCCCTGGCTAGGGGTCAAACTATTTCAGAAGCAGCAGTCCTGGCTAGGGGTCAAACTATTTCAGAAGCAGCGTGGATCCTAGTTGTATAGTACTAGGCTTTGCTGACAGCCTATGAAAACCATATAATTCATGTGAGGGCTGAGCATGCTGCATGCCAGCCCTGGATGCCTGTGTGTCAGTCATTTTGTGTGAATCAGATCCCATACTATTTATATTATAGTGCACTACTTCTGACCAGAGCCCTATAGTTCCTGGTCAAAAGTAGTTCACTAAATAATAAATAGGGTGTCATTTGGGAGACAGCCATTCTCTACACAGTAGAGCAGAAAGGGAAGGTGCCTGTCTAGATCTGCTCACTGGGATTTCACTTCCTCACACTCTCTCTTTTTCTGGCACGTCCAATTAAGTAAATCAACCAATCAGCGGAGCAACATGCCTGTCAATCCCTCACTGAGAGGAGAGGTGGGGAAGAGACAGAGACGGGGGTACAGAGATGGAGGGGTACGGAGGAGAGAAAGGGGGGGGGGCAGGGGGATATTCCCCTTGAGAGACCAGTCCAGAGAGAGAGAAACACTAGTATGAGAAGCAGCCATTGAAACTCTCCCAGTCACGACTACCCAAACTCAATGCCATTGTATTCCATGTCTCCTCTCAAGATATAAATAGTTCAGTACTGAGGCAGTGTTAGCAATATAGTGCACTACTTTTGACTAGAGCCCTATGAGAAAGAGGGTGCCATTTGGGATGCAGGCAGAGGGTGTTCTGCAGGGAGCAGGATTGATGTCTCTGTGTGGAGTGGTGTTGTCTGAGTTATGATCCAGTCAGGGAGACCTTTAGAATGATGGTACCATTATACCATCAAAGACTGAACTTTAGGTTAGAAGTTCATCTAGAGTAAACCATTTCACACCCTTTCTTTGAAATATGGTACTGTGTGTTATAGGCTAGGCTACATCTGTGTTTCTGTGTGTGTGTGTGTGTGTGTGTGTGTGTGTGTGTGTGTGTGTGTGTGTGTGTGTGTGTGTGTGTGTGTGTGTGTGTGTGTGTGTGTGTGTGTGTGTGTGTAAACATACTTTAATGACTACTACTGAATGGAATGAGGCCATGGGTCAGCTAGACTCAAGTGGTCCTAGGAGAATATACACACATCACTTCATCTTCAAAGAGACTACTAATCAGTTGTGTCGCTGCACATGTTCCCATGGCAACCGGGGGTACTCACTCGCCTCTGTGCTCGGGTCAATTCTCAGTTGTTTTCCCTGTGTGTTTGTGAATATCTTTTTCTCTACTTGTCTACGATATCGCTATCTCTCACCCAATGCTACAGCCTACATGAACCCCTAGCCTACCTCTGGCCTGAGAAAGAGTCTGTACTATGCGTGCAGACAGATAGCAGACTGAAATCTCAGCTCATTTGAATGTATGCGGAGAGACATCTCTAAGATTCTCTATGGTTGGCCTTCAGACCCTATGTAGATTGGATCTATAATTAGACTGATGGTTCACAGAGGTGATGGGGCATGGTTCATTGGCTCACTGATGGTGAAGTGGGAGCTCAGTTCACAGGGTTCAAACCACAGCAGACTATGATGCGCACCTTCAGAAGAGTGTGAGAGGAAGTCGTGGTGTGTGTGTGTGTGGCTGCACGCACACTCTGGTGTGTATACACATACGTCCTGTTTGTCTGAATGAGCACCAATCAACAGCTCAATGGAACACCTCCATTCTGTACAAAACACGTCCGATAACAAGTCTCATTTATCCTCATTACAGACCATTACACTCTACTACATCACACCCAGTATTACAGACCCCTACACTCTACTACATCACACCCAGTATTACAGACCCCTACACTCTACTACATCACACCAGTATTACAGACCCCTACACTCTACTACATCACACCCAGTATTACAGACCCCTACACTCTACTACATCACACCCAGTATTACAGACCCTTACACTCTACTACATCACACCCAGTGTTACAGACCCCTACACTCTACTACACCACACCCAGTATTACAGACCCCTACACTCTACTACATCACACCCAGTATTACAGACCCCTACACTCTACTACATCACACCCAGTATTACAGACCCCTACACTCTACTACATCACACCCAGTATTACAGACCCTTACACTCTACTACATCACACCCAGTATTACAGACCCTTACACTCTACTACATCACACCAGTATTACAGACCCTTACACTCTACTACATCACACCCAGTATTACAGACCCTTACACTCTACTACATCACACCAGTATTACAGACCCCTACACTCTACTACATCACACCCAGTATTACAGACCCTTACACTCTACTACATCACACCAGTATTACAGACCCTTACACTCTACTACATCACACCAGTATTACAGACCCTTACACTCTACTACATCACACCCAGTATTACAGACCCTTACACTCTACTACATCACACCCAGTATTACAGACCCTTACACTCTACTACATCACACCCAGTATTACAGACCCTTACACTACTACATCACACCCAGTATTACAGACCCCTACACTCTACTACATCACACCAGTATTACAGACCCTTACACTCTACTACATCACACCAGTATTACAGACCCTTACACTCTACTACATCACACCAGTATTACAGACCCTTACACTCTACTACATCACACCCAGTATTACAGACCCTTACACTCTACTACATCACACCCAGTATTACAGACCCTTACACTCTACTACATCACACCCAGTATTACAGACCCTTACACTCTACTACATCACACCCAGTGTTACAGACCCCTACACTCTACTACATCACACCCAGTATTACAGACCCTTACACTCTACTACATCACACCAGTATTACAGACCCTTACACTCTACTACATCACACCCAGTATTACAGACCCTTACACTCTACTACATCACACCCAGTATTACAGACCCTTACACTCTACTACATCACACCCAGTATTACAGACCCTTACACTCTACTACATCACACCAGTATTACAGACCCTTACACTCTACTACATCACACCAGTATTACAGACCCTTACACTCTACTACATCACACCAGTATTACAGACCCTTACACTCTACTACATCACACCAGTATTACAGACCCTTACACTCTACTACATCACACCCAGTATTACCGACCCTTACACTCTACTACATCACACCAGTATTACAGACCCCTACACTCTACTACATCACACCCAGTATTACAGACCCTTACACTCTACTACATCACACCAGTATTACAGACCCCTACACTCTACTACATCACACCAGTATTACAGACCCTTACACTCTACTACATCACACCCAGTATTACAGACCCTTACACTCTACTACATCACACCCAGTGTTACAGACCCCTACACTCTACTACATCACACCCAGTATTACAGACCCTTACACTCTACTACATCACACCCAGTATTACAGACCCCTACACTCTACTACATCACACCCAGTATTACAGACCCTTACACTCTACTACATCACACCAGTATTACAGACCCCTACACTCTACTACATCACACCCAGTATTACAGACCCTTACACTCTACTACATCACACCCAGTATTACAGACCCTTACACTCTACTACATCACACCCAGTATTACAGACCCCTACACTCTACTACATCACACCCAGTATTACAGACCCTTACACTCTACTACATCACACCCAGTATTACAGACCCTTACACTCTACTACATCACACCCAGTATTACAGACCCTTACACTCTACTACATCACACCAGTATTACAGACCCTTACACTCTACTACATCACACCCAGTATTACAGACCCCTACACTCTACTACATCACACCCAGTATTACAGACCCTTACACTCTACTACATCACACCCAGTATTACAGACCCTTACACTCTACTACATCACACCCAGTATTACAGACCCTTACACTCTACTACATCACACCCAGTATTACAGACCCTTACACTCTACTACATCACACCAGTATTACAGACCCTTACACTCTACTACATCACACCCAGTATTACAGACCCTTACACTCTACTACATCACACCCAGTATTACAGACCCTTACACTCTACTACATCACACCCAGTATTACAGACCCTTACACTCTACTACATCACACCAGTATTACAGACCCTTACACTCTACTACATCACACCCAGTATTACAGACCCTTACACTCTACTACATCACACCAGTATTACAGACCCCTACACTCTACTACATCACACCCAGTATTACAGACCCTTACACTCTACTACATCACCCAGTATTACAGACCCTTACACTCTACTACATCACACCAGTATTACAGACCCTTACACTCTACTACATCACACCCAGTATTACAGACCCTTACACTCTACTACATCACACCAGTATTACAGACCCTTACACTCTACTACATCACACCAGTATTACAGACCCTTACACTCTACTACATCACACCCAGTATTACAGACCCTTACACTCTACTACATCACACCCAGTATTACAGACCCTTACACTCTACTACATCACACCCAGTATTACAGACCCTTACACTCTACTACATCACACCCAGTATTACAGACCCCTACACTCTACTACATCACACCAGCATTACAGACCCTTACACTCTACTACATCACACCAGTATTACAGACCCTTACACTCTACTACATCACACCAGTATTACAGACCCTTACACTCTACTACATCACACCAGTATTACAGACCCTTACACTCTACTACATCACACCCAGTATTACAGACCCTTACACTCTACTACATCACACCAGTATTACAGACCCCTACACTCTACTACATCACACCCAGTATTACAGACCCTTACACTCTACTACATCACACCAGTATTACAGACCCCTACACTCTACTACATCACACCAGTATTACAGACCCTTACACTCTACTACATCACACCCAGTATTACAGACCCTTACACTCTACTACATCACACCCAGTGTTACAGACCCCTACACTCTACTACATCACACCCAGTATTACAGACCCTTACACTCTACTAAATCACACCCAGTATTACAGACCCCTACACTCTACTACATCACACCCAGTATTACAGACCCTTACACTCTACTACATCACACCAGTATTACAGACCCCTACACTCTACTACATCACACCCAGTATTACAGACCCTTACACTCTACTACATCACACCCAGTATTACAGACCCTTACACTCTACTACATCACACCCAGTATTACAGACCCCTACACTCTACTACATCACACCCAGTATTACAGACCCTTACACTCTACTACATCACACCCAGTATTACAGACCCTTACACTCTACTACATCACACCCAGTATTACAGACCCTTACACTCTACTACATCACACCAGTATTACAGACCCTTACACTCTACTACATCACACCCAGTATTACAGACCCTTACACTCTACTACATCACACCCAGTATTACAGACCCTTACACTCTACTACATCAGCTGCACCCTGTCTCTCTCTCCTGTTCGTCTGGCTGTGATAGACGTGGCCCTAACTCTAACACAGACACTAATGTGTCATTCCTGTTCTATTTAAAGCAGCCATTGTTTGTTCCTGAAGAGAAACTAGGTTTGGGGTGACAGATTGGGGAACTGAGATAGGAGGAAGGGGTGAGGGGTGAGGAGGGGTGAGAGATAGAGGAAGTGAGACAGGGGGAAGGGGTGAGAGATAGGGGAAGTGAGACAGGAGGAAGGGGTGAGAGATAGGGGAAGTGAGACAGGAGGATGGGTGAGAGATAGGGAAAGTGAGACAGGAGGAAGGGGTGAGGAGGGGTGAGAGATAGGGGGAGTGAGACAGGAGGAGGGGTGAGAGATAGGGGAAGTGAGACAGGAGGAGGGGTGAGAGATAGGGGAAGTGAGACAGGAGGAGGGGTGAGAGATAGGGGAAGTGAGACAGGAGGAAGGGGTGAGAGATAGGGGAAGTGAGACAGGAGGAAGGGGTGAGGAGGGGTGAGAGATAGGGGAAGTGAGACAGGAGGAAGGGGTGAGGAGGGGTGAGAGATAGGGGAAGTGAGACAGGAGGAGGGGTGAGAGATGGGGGAAGTGAGACAGGAGGAGGGGTGAGAGATAGGGGTAGTGAGACAGGAGGAGGGGTGAGCGATAGGGGAAGTGAGACAGGAGGAAGGGGTGAGGAGGGGTGAGAGATAGGGGGTAGTGAGACAGGAGGAAGGGGTGAGGAGGGGTGAGAGATAGGGGTAGTGAGACAGGAGGAGGGGTGAGAGATAGGGGAAGTGAGACAGGAGGAAGGGGTGAGGAGGGGTGAGAGATAGGGGTAGTGAGACAGGAGGAGGGGTGAGAGATAGGGGAAGTGAGACAGGAGGAAGGGGTGAGGAGTGGTGAGAGATAGGGGGTAGTGAGACAGGAGGAGGGGTGAGAGATATGGGAAGTGAGACAGGAGGAAGGGGTGAGGAGGGGTGAGAGATAGGGGTAGTGAGACAGGAGGAGGGGTGAGAGATAGGGGAAGAGAGACAGGAGGAGGGGTGAGAGATAGGGGAAGTGAGACAGGAGGAAGGGGTGAGGAGGAGTGAGAGAGAGGGGGAAAGGTGATGGAAGATTTCCTGCTCTGTTTAGCTAAACAGTGATAGCTCGTTATCAACCAAGCAATCATATAAGAACCCCATGTTATTATAGGCCAATATGAACCTCCAAATCATCTATCTAAGGATGCTTAGACTGTAGACTGTGCGACACACACAGAGAGCATGTTCCCATCCTAGTAGGATTTGCATGACCATATCAACCCCCCTACAGTAACACAACTCCATACAGCAGCCTCTACACTGTAGATGAAAGCCTAGATGTGTTCAGTCTTGCTGACTGTACATTACACTACTTTGTTGTGAGTCTACTCTTTCATCTGTGCTTAGATAAGCTCTCAAGTCCCGAGTTGTGTTTTTTCATGCCAGATGGTGGAACAGATGACTGTGTGTGTGTGTGAGATGAGACCTCAGGATCTTTCTTTTTCAGAGTGGAAAAACTTACACAGTTGGAGGAGAGGAGAGGATATGAGAGGAGAGGAGTAAAGAGGAGAGGATATGAGAGGAGAGGAGTAGAGAGGAGAGGAGTAGAGAGGAGTAGAGAGGAGAGGAGAGGAGTAGAGAGGAGAGGATATGAGAGGAGAGGAGTAGAGTAGTAGAGGAGAGGATATGAGAGGAGAGGAGTAGAGGAGAGGAGGAGTGAATCAGGCCGTTGTGGTCCAATGAGAAGGTCCAAACTTTTGACTGGTGCTGTATTACTCAGCATATTTGACCACAGACTTCTCCCTCCACCCCCAGTGTCTGTCCATTATCAACAGTACTACCCCCAGTGTGTCTGTCCATTATCAACAGTACTACCCCCAGTGTGTCTGTCCATTATCAACAGTACTACCCCCAGTGTGTCTGTCCATTATCAACAGGACTACCCCCAGTGTGTCTGTCCATTATCAACAGTACTACCCTCAGTGTGTCTGTCCATTATCAACAGTACTACCCCCAGTGTGTCTGTCCATTATCAACAGTACTACCCAGTGTGTCTGTCCATTAACAACAGTACTACCCAGTGTGTCTGTCCATTATCAACAGTACTACCCAGTGTGTCTGTCCATTATCAACAGTATTACCCCCAGTGTGTCTGTCCATTATCAACAGTACTACCCCCAGTGTGTCTGTCCATTATCAACAGTACTACCCCCAGTGTGTCTGTCCATTATCAACAGTATTACCCAGTGTGTCTGTCCATTATCAACAGTACTACCCCCAGTGTGTCTGTCCATTATCAACAGTACTACCCCCAGTGTGTCTGTCCATTATCAACAGTACTACCCCCAGTGTCTGTCCATTATCAACAGTACTACCCAGTGTGTCTGTCCATTATCAACAGTACTACCCAGTGTGTCTGTCCATTATCAACAGTACTACCCCCAGTGTCTGTCCATTATCAACAGTACTACCCCCAGTGTGTCTGTCCATTATCAACAGTACTACCCAGTGTGTCTGTCCATTATCAACAGTACTACCCAGTGTGTCTGACCATTATCAACAGTACTACCCAGTGGATCTGTCCATTATCAACAGTACTACCCCCAGTGTCTGTCCATTATCAAAAGTACTACCCAGTGTATCTGTCCATTATCAACAGTACTACCAACAGTGTCTGTCCATTATCAACAGTACTACCCAGTGTGTCTGTCCATTATCAACAGTACTACACAGTGTGTCTGTCCATTATCAACAGTACTACCCAGTGTGTCTGTCCATTATCAACAGTACTACCCCCAGTGTCTGTCCATTATCAACAGTACTACCCCCAGTGTGTCTGTCCATTATCAACAGTACTACCCAGTGTGTCTGTCCATTATCAACAGTACTACCCAGTATGTCTGTCCATTATCAACAGTACTACCCAGTATGTCTGTCCATTATCAACAGTACTACCCAGTATGTCTGTCCATTATCAACAGTACTACCCAGTGTGTCTGTCCATTATCAACAGTACTACCCAGTGTGTCTGTCCATTATCAACAGTACTACCCAGTGTGTCTGTCCATTATCAACAGTACTACCCAGTGTGTCTGTCCATTATCAACAGTACTACACAGTGTGTCTGTCCATTATCAACAGTACTACCCAGTGTGTCTGACCATTATCAACAGTACTACCCAGTGTATCTGTCCATTATCAACAGTACTACCCCCAGTGTCTGTCCATTATCAACAGTACTACCCAGTGTATCTGTCCATTATCAACAGTACTACCCCCAGTGTCTGTCCATTATCAACAGTACTACCCAGTGTGTCTGTCCATTATCAAGAGTACTACCCAGTGTGTCTGTCCATTATCAACAGTACTACCCAGTGTGTCTGTCCATTATCAACAGTACTACCCCCAGTGTGTCTGTCCATTAACAACAGTACTACCCAGTGTGTCTGTCCATTGTCAACAGTACTACCCAGTGTATCTGTCCATTATCAACAGTACTACCCAGTGTGTCTGTCCATTATCAACAGTACTACCCAGTGTGTCTGTCCATTATCAACAGTATTACCCAGTGTGTCTGTCAATTATCAACAGTACTACCCCCAGTGTGTCTGTCCATTATCAACAGTACTACCCAGTGTGTCTGTCCATTATCAACAGTACTACCCAGTATGTCTGTCCATTATCAACAGTACTACCCAGTATGTCTGTCCATTATCAACAGTACTACCCAGTGTGTCTGTCCATTATCAACAGTACTACCCCCAGTGTGTCTGTCCATTATCAACAGTACTACCCCCAGTGTGTCTGTCCATTATCAACAGTACTACCCCCAGTGTGTCTGTCCATTATCAACAGTACTATCCCCAGTGTGTCTGTCCATTATCAACAGTACTACCCCCAGTGTGTCTGTCCATTATCAACAGTACTACCCCCAGTGTGTCTGTCCATTATCAACAGTACTACCCCCAGTGTGTCTGTCCATTATCAACAGTACTACCCAGTGTGTCTGTCCATTATCAACAGTACTACCCAGTGTGTCTGTCCATTATCAACAGTACTACCCAGTATGTCTGTCCATTATCAACAGTACTACCCCCAGTGTGTCTGTCCATTATCAATAGTACTACCCCCAGTGTGTCTGTCCATTATCAACAGTATTACCCAGTGTGTCTGTCCATTATCAACAGTATTACCCAGTGTGTCTGTCCATTATCAACAGTATTACCCAGTGTGTCTGTCCATTATCAACAGTATTACCCAGTGTGTCTGTCCATTATCAACAGTACTACCCAGTGTGTCTGTCCATTATCAACAGTACTACCCCGTGTGTCTGTCCATTATCAACAGTACTACCCAGTGTGTCTGACCATTATCAACAGTACTACCCAGTGTGTCTGTCCATTATCAACAGTACTTACCAGTGTATCTGTCCATTATCAACAGTACTACCCCCAGTGTCTGTCCATTATCAACAGTACTACCCAGTGTGTCTGTCCATTATCAACAGTACTACCCAGTGTGTCTGTCCATTATCAACAGTACTACCCAGTGTGTCTGCCCATTATCAACAGTATTACCCAGTGTGTCTGTCCATTATCAACAGTACTACCCCCAGTGTGTCTGTCCATTAACAACAGTACTACCCAGTGTGTCTGTCCATTATCAACAGTACTACCCAGTGTGTCTGTCCATTATCAACAGTACTACCCAGTGTGTCTGTCCATTATCAACAGTACTACCCAGTGTGTCTGTCCATTATCAACAGTATTACCCAGTGTGTCTGTCCATTATCAACAGTACTACCCCCAGTGTGTCTGTCCATTATCAACAGTACTACCCAGTGTGTCTGTCCATTATCAACAGTACTAACCAGTATGTCTGTCCATTATCAACAGTACTACCCAGTATGTCTGTCCATTATCAACAGTACTACCCAGTGTGTCTGTCCATTATCAACAGTACTACCCCCAGTGTGTCTGTCCATTATCAACAGTACTACCCCCAGTGTGTCTGTCCATTATCAACAGTACTACCCCCAGTGTGTCTGTCCATTATCAACAGTACTACCCCCAGTGTGTCTGTCCATTATCAACAGTACTATCCCCAGTGTGTATGTCCATTATCAACAGTACTACCCCCAGTTTGTCTGTCCATTATCAACAGTACTACCCAGTGTGTCTGTCCATTATCAACAGTACTACCCAGTGTGTCTGTCCATTATCAACAGTACTACCTAGTGTGTCTGTCCATTATCAACAGTACTACCTCCAGTGTGTCTGTCCATTATCAACAGTACTACCCAGTGTGTCTGTCCATTATCAACAGTACTACCCCCAGTGTGTCTGTCCATTATCAACAGTACTACCCAGTATGTCTGTCCATTATCAACAGTACTACCCAGTGTATCTGTCCATTATCAACAGTACTACCCCCAGTGTCTGTCCATTATCAACAGTACTACCCAGTGTGTCTGTCCATTATCAACAGTACTACCCAGTGTGTCTGTCCATTATCAACAGTACTACCCAGTGTGTCTGTCCATTATCAACAGTACTACCCCCAGTGTGTCTGTCCATTAACAACAGTACTACCCAGTGTGTCTGTCCATTATCAACAGTACTACCCAGTGTGTCTGTCCATTATCAACAGTACTACCCAGTGTGTCTGTCCATTATCAACAGTACTACCCAGTATGTCTGTCCATTATCAACAGTACTACCCAGTATGTCTGTCCATTATCAACAGTACTACCCAGTATGTCTGTCCATTATCAACAGTACTACCCAGTGTGTCTGTCCATTATCAACAGTACTACCCAGTGTGTCTGTCCATTATCAACAGTACTACCCAGTGTGTCTGTCCATTATCAACAGTACTACCCAGTGTGTCTGTCCATTATCAACAGTACTACCCCCAGTGTGTCTGTCCATTATCAACAGTACTACCCCCAGTGTGTCTGTCCATTATCAACAGTATTACCCAGTGTGTCTGTCCATTATCAACAGTATTACCTAGTGTGTCTGTCCATTATCAACAGTATTACCCAGTGTGTCTGTCCATTATCAACAGTATTACCCAGTGTGTCTGTCCATTATCAACAGTACTACCCAGTGTGTCTGTCCATTATCAACAGTACTACCCCGTGTGTCTGTCCATTATCAACAGTACTACCCAGTGTGTCTGACCATTATCAACAGTACTACCCAGTGTGTCTGTCCATTATCAACAGTACTACCCAGTGTATCTGTCCATTATCAACAGTACTACCCCCAGTGTCTGTCCATTATCAACAGTACTACCCAGTGTGTCTGTCCATTATCAACAGTACTACCCAGTGTGTCTGTCCATTATCAACAGTACTACCCCCAGTGTGTCTGTCCATTAACAACAGTACTACCCAGTGTGTCTGTCCATTATCAACAGTACTACCCAGTGTATCTGTCCATTATCAACAGTACTACCCCCAGTGTGTCTGTCATTTATCAACAGTACTACCCAGTGTGTCTGTCCATTATCAACAGTACTACCGAGTATGTCTGTCCATTATCAACAGTACTACCCAGTATGTCTGTCCATTGTCAACAGAACTACCCAGTGTGTCTGTCCATTATCAACAGTACTAACCCCAGTGTGTCTGTCCATTATCAACAGTACTACCCCCAGTGTGTCTGTCCATTATCAACAGTACTATCCCCAGTGTGTCTGTCCATTATCAACAGTACTACCCCCAGTTTGTCTGTCCATTATCAACAGTACTACCCAGTGTGTCTGTCCATTATCAACAGTACTACCCAGTGTGTCTGTCCATTATCAACAGTACTACCCAGTGTGTCTGTCCATTATCAACAGTACTACCTCCAGTGTGTCTGTCCATTATCAACAGTACTACCCAGTGTGTCTGTCCATTATCAACAGTACTACCTCCAGTGTGTCTGTCCATTATCAACAGTACTACCCAGTATGTCTGTCCATTATCAACAGTACTACCCAGTGTATCTGTCCATTATCAACAGTACTACCCCCAGTGTCTGTCCATTATCAACAGTACTACCCAGTGTGTCTGTCCATTATCAACAGTACTACCCAGTGTGTCTGTCCATTATCAACAGTACTACCCAGTGTGTCTGTCCATTATCAACAGTATTACCCAGTGTGTCTGTCCATTATCAACAGTACTACCCCCAGTGTGTCTGTCCATTAACAACAGTACTACCCAGTGTGTCTGTCCATTATCAACAGTACTACCCAGTGTATCTGTCCATTATCAACAGTACTACCCAGTGTGTCTGTCCATTATCAACAGTACTACCCAGTGTGTCTGTCCATTATCAACAGTATTACCCAGTGTGTCTGTCCATTATCAACAGTACTACCCCCAGTGTGTCTGTCCATTATCAACAGTACTACCCAGTGTGTCTGTCCATTATCAACAGTACTACCCAGTATGTCTGTCCATTATCAACAGTACTACCCAGTATGTCTGTCCATTATCAACAGTACTACCCAGTGTGTCTGTCCATTATCAACAGTATTACCCAGTGTGTCTGTCCATTATCAACAGTACTACCCCCAGTGTGTCTGTCCATTATCAACAGTACTACCCAGTATGTCTGTCCATTATCAACAGTACTACCCAGTATGTCTGTCCATTATCAACAGTACTACCCAGTGTGTCTGTCCATTATCAACAGTACTACTCCCAGTGTGTCTGTCCATTATCAACAGTACTACCCCCAGTGTGTCTGTCCATTATCAACAGTACTACCCCCAGTGTGTCTGTCCATTATCAACAGTACTACCCCCAGTGTGTCTGTCCATTATCAACAGTACTACCCCCAGTGTGTCTGTCCATTATCAACAGTACTACCCAGTGTGTCTGTCCATTATCAAAAGTACTACCCAGTTTGTCTGTCCATTATCAACAGTACTACCTCCAGTGTGTCTGTCCATTATCAACAGTACTACCTCCAGTGTGTCTGTCCATTATCAACAGTACTACCCCCAGTGTGTCTGTCCATTATCAACAGTACTACCCCCAGTGTGTCTGTCCATTATCAACAGTACTACCCAGTATGTCTGTCCATTATCAACAGTACTACCCAGTGTGTCTTTCCATTATCAACAGTACTGCCCAGTGTGTCTGTCCATTATCAACAGTACTACCCCCAGTGTGTCTGTCCATTATCAACAGTACTACCCCCAGTGTGTCTGTCCATTATCAACAGTACTAAACCCAGTGTGTCTGTCCATTATCAACAGTACTACCCCCGGTGTGTCTGTCCATTATCAACAGTATTACCCAGTGTGTCTGTCCATTATCAACAGTATTACCCAGTGTGTCTGTCCATTATCAACAGTATTACCCAGTGTGTCTGTCCATTATCAACAGTATTACCCAGTGTATCTGTCCATTATCAACAGTACTACCCAGTGTGTCTGTCCATTATCAACAGTACTACCCCCAGTGTGTCTGTCCATTATCAACAGTACTACCCCCAGTGTGTCTGTCCATTATCAACAGTACTACCCCCAGTGTGTCTGTCCATTATCAACAGTACTACCCCCAGTGTGTCTGTCCATTAACAACAGTACTACCCAGTGTGTCTGTCCATTATCAACAGTACTACCCAGTGTGTCTGTCCATTATCAACAGTATTACCCAGTGTGTCTGTCCATTATCAACAGTACTACCCAGTGTGTCTGTCCATTAACAACAGTACTACCCAGTGTGTCTGTCCATTATCAACAGTACTACCCCCAGTGTGTCTGTCCATTATCAACAGTACTACCCCCAGTGTGTTTGTCCATTATCAACAGTACTACCCCCAGTGTGTCTGTCCATTATCAACAGTACTACCCCCAGTGTGTCTGTCCATTATCAACAGTACTACCCCCAGTGTGTCTGTCCATTATCAACAGTACTACCCCCAGTGTCTGTCCATTATCAACAGTACTACCCAGTGTGTCTGTCCATTATCAACAGTATTACCCAGTGTGTCTGTCCATTATCAACAGTACTACCCCCAGTGTGTCTGTCCATTATCAACAGTACTACCCCCAGTGTGTCTGTCCATTATCAACAGTACTACCTCCAGTGTGTCTGTCCATTATCAACAGTACTACCTCCAGTGTGTCTGTCCATTATCAACAGTACTACCCCCAGTGTGTCTGTCCATTATCAACAGTACTACCCCCAGTGTGTCTGTCCATTATCAACAGTACTACCCAGTATGTCTGTCCATTATCAACAGTACTACCCAGTGTGTCTGTCCATTATCAACAGTACTGCCCATTGTGTCTGTCCATTATCAACAGTACTACCCCCAGTGTGTCTGTCCATTATCAACAGTACTACCCCCAGTGTGTCTGTCAATTATCAACAGTACTAACCCCAGTGTGTCTGTCCATTATCAACAGTACTACCCCCGGTGTGTCTGTCCATTATCAACAGTATTACCCAGTGTGTCTGTCCATTATCAACAGTATTACCCAGTGTGTCTGTCCATTATCAACAGTATTACCCAGTGTGTCTGTCCATTATCAACAGTATTACCCAGTGTATCTGTCCATTATCAACAGTACTACCCAGTGTGTCTGTCCATTATCAACAGTACTACCCCCAGTGTGTCTGTCCATTATCAACAGTACTACCCCCAGTGTGTCTGTCCATTATCAACAGTACTACCCCCAGTGTGTCTGTCCATTATCAACAGTACTACCCCCAGTGTGTCTGTCCATTAACAACAGTACTACCCAGTGTGTCTGTCCATTATCAACAGTACTACCCAGTGTGTCTGTCCATTATCAACAGTATTACCCAGTGTGTCTGTCCATTATCAACAGTACTACCCAGTGTGTCTGTCCATTAACAACAGTACTACCCAGTGTGTCTGTCCATTATCAACAGTACTACCCCCAGTGTGTCTGTCCATTATCAACAGTACTACCCCCAGTGTGTTTGTCCATTATCAACAGTACTACCCCCAGTGTGTCTGTCCATTATCAACAGTACTACCCCCAGTGTGTCTGTCCATTATCAACAGTACTACCCCCAGTGTGTCTGTCCATTATCAACAGTACTACCCCCAGTGTCTGTCCATTATCAACAGTACTACCCAGTGTGTCTGTCCATTATCAACAGTATTACCCAGTGTGTCTGTCCATTATCAACAGTACTACCCCCAGTGTGTCTGTCCATTATCAACAGTACTACCCCCAGTGTGTCTGTCCATTATCAACAGTACTACCCCCAGTGTGTCTGTCCATTATCAACAGTACTACCCAGTGTGTCTGTCCATTATCAACAGTACTACCCCCAGTGTGTTTGTCCATTATCAACAGTACTACCCCCAGTGTGTCTGTCCATTATCAACAGTACTACCTCCAGTGTGTCTGTCCATTATAAACAGTACTACCTCCAGTGTGTCTGTCCATTATCAACAGTACTACCCCCAGTGTGTCTGTCCATTATCAATAGTACTACCCCCAGTGTGTCTGTCCATTATCAACAGTACTACCCAGTATGTCTGTCCATTATCAACAGTACTACCCAGTGTGTCTGTCCATTAACAACAGTACTACCCAGTGTGTCTGTCCATTATCAACAGTACTACCCCCAGTGTGTCTGTCCATTATCAACAGTACTACCCCCAGTGTGTTTGTCCATTATCAACAGTACTACCCCCAGTGTGTCTGTCCATTATCAACAGTACTACCCCCAGTGTGTCTGTCCATTATCAACAGTATTACCCCCAGTGTGTCTGTCCATTATCAACAGTACTACCCCCAGTGTCTGTCCATTATCAACAGTACTACCCAGTGTGTCTGTCCATTATCAACAGTATTACCCAGTGTGTCTGTCCATTATCAACAGTACTACCCCCAGTGTGTCTGTCCATTATCAACAGTACTACCCCCAGTTAGTCTGTCCATTATCAACAGTACTACCCCCAGTGTGTCTGTCCATTATCAACAGTACTACCCAGTGTGTCTGTCCATTATCAACAGTACTACCCCCAGTGTGTTTGTCCATTATCAACAGTACTACCCCCAGTGTGTCTGTCCATTATCAACAGTACTACCTACAGTGTGTCTGTCCATTATCAACAGTACTACCTCCAGTGTGTCTGTCCATTATCAACAGTACTACCCCCAGTGTGTCTGTCCATTATCAACAGTACTACCCCCAGTGTGTCTGTCCATTATCAACAGTACTACCCAGTATGTCTGTCCATTATCAACAGTACTACCCAGTGTGTCTGTCCATTATCAACAGTACTGCCCATTGTGTCTGTCCATTATCAACAGTACTACCCCCAGTGTGTCTGTCCATTATCAACAGTACTACCCAGTGTGTCTGTCCATTATCAACAGTACTACCCAGTATGTCTGTCCATTATCAACAGTACTACCCAGTATGTCTGTCCATTATCAACAGTACTACCCAGTGTGTCTGTCCATGATCAACAGTATTACCCAGTGTGTCTGTCCATTATCAACAGTACTACCCCCAGTGTGTCTGTCCATTATCAACAGTACTACCCAGTATGTCTGTCCATTATCAACAGTACTACCCAGTATGTCTGTCCATTATCAACAGTACTAGCCAGTGTGTCTGTCCATTATCAACAGTACTACCCCCAGTGTGTCTGTCCATTATCAACAGTACTACCCCCAGTGTGTCTGTCCATTATCAACAGTACTACCCCCAGTGTGTCTGTCCATTATCAACAGTACTACCCCCAGTGTGTCTGTCCATTATCAACAGTACTACCCCCAGTGTGTCTGTCCATTATCAACAGTACTACCCAGTGTGTCTGTCCATTATCAAAAGTACTACCCAGTTTGTCTGTCCATTATCAACAGTACTACCTCCAGTGTGTCTGTCCATTATCAACAGTACTACCTCCAGTGTGTCTGTCCATTATCAACAGTACTACCCCCAGTGTGTCTGTCCATTATCAACAGTACTACCCCCAGTGTGTCTGTCCATTATCAACAGTACTACCCAGTATGTCTGTCCATTATCAACAGTACTACCCAGTGTGTCTTTCCATTATCAACAGTACTGCCCAGTGTGTCTGTCCATTATCAACAGTACTACCCCCAGTGTGTCTGTCCATTATCAACAGTACTACCCCCAGTGTGTCTGTCCATTATCAACAGTACTAAACCCAGTGTGTCTGTCCATTATCAACAGTACTACCCCCGGTGTGTCTGTCCATTATCAACAGTATTACCCAGTGTGTCTGTCCATTATCAACAGTATTACCCAGTGTGTCTGTCCATTATCAACAGTATTACCCAGTGTGTCTGTCCATTATCAACAGTATTACCCAGTGTATCTGTCCATTATCAACAGTACTACCCAGTGTGTCTGTCCATTATCAACAGTACTACCCCCAGTGTGTCTGTCCATTATCAACAGTACTACCCCCAGTGTGTCTGTCCATTATCAACAGTACTACCCCCAGTGTGTCTGTCCATTATCAACAGTACTACCCCCAGTGTGTCTGTCCATTAACAACAGTACTACCCAGTGTGTCTGTCCATTATCAACAGTACTACCCAGTGTGTCTGTCCATTATCAACAGTATTACCCAGTGTGTCTGTCCATTATCAACAGTACTACCCAGTGTGTCTGTCCATTAACAACAGTACTACCCAGTGTGTCTGTCCATTATCAACAGTACTACCCCCAGTGTGTCTGTCCATTATCAACAGTACTACCCCCAGTGTGTTTGTCCATTATCAACAGTACTACCCCCAGTGTGTCTGTCCATTATCAACAGTACTACCCCCAGTGTGTCTGTCCATTATCAACAGTACTACCCCCAGTGTGTCTGTCCATTATCAACAGTACTACCCCCAGTGTCTGTCCATTATCAACAGTACTACCCAGTGTGTCTGTCCATTATCAACAGTATTACCCAGTGTGTCTGTCCATTATCAACAGTACTACCCCCAGTGTGTCTGTCCATTATCAACAGTACTACCCCCAGTGTGTCTGTCCATTATCAACAGTACTACCTCCAGTGTGTCTGTCCATTATCAACAGTACTACCTCCAGTGTGTCTGTCCATTATCAACAGTACTACCCCCAGTGTGTCTGTCCATTATCAACAGTACTACCCCCAGTGTGTCTGTCCATTATCAACAGTACTACCCAGTATGTCTGTCCATTATCAACAGTACTACCCAGTGTGTCTGTCCATTATCAACAGTACTGCCCATTGTGTCTGTCCATTATCAACAGTACTACCCCCAGTGTGTCTGTCCATTATCAACAGTACTACCCCCAGTGTGTCTGTCAATTATCAACAGTACTAACCCCAGTGTGTCTGTCCATTATCAACAGTACTACCCCCGGTGTGTCTGTCCATTATCAACAGTATTACCCAGTGTGTCTGTCCATTATCAACAGTATTACCCAGTGTGTCTGTCCATTATCAACAGTATTACCCAGTGTGTCTGTCCATTATCAACAGTATTACCCAGTGTATCTGTCCATTATCAACAGTACTACCCAGTGTGTCTGTCCATTATCAACAGTACTACCCCCAGTGTGTCTGTCCATTATCAACAGTACTACCCCCAGTGTGTCTGTCCATTATCAACAGTACTACCCCCAGTGTGTCTGTCCATTATCAACAGTACTACCCCCAGTGTGTCTGTCCATTAACAACAGTACTACCCAGTGTGTCTGTCCATTATCAACAGTACTACCCAGTGTGTCTGTCCATTATCAACAGTATTACCCAGTGTGTCTGTCCATTATCAACAGTACTACCCAGTGTGTCTGTCCATTAACAACAGTACTACCCAGTGTGTCTGTCCATTATCAACAGTACTACCCCCAGTGTGTCTGTCCATTATCAACAGTACTACCCCCAGTGTGTTTGTCCATTATCAACAGTACTACCCCCAGTGTGTCTGTCCATTATCAACAGTACTACCCCCAGTGTGTCTGTCCATTATCAACAGTACTACCCCCAGTGTGTCTGTCCATTATCAACAGTACTACCCCCAGTGTCTGTCCATTATCAACAGTACTACCCAGTGTGTCTGTCCATTATCAACAGTATTACCCAGTGTGTCTGTCCATTATCAACAGTACTACCCCCAGTGTGTCTGTCCATTATCAACAGTACTACCCCCAGTGTGTCTGTCCATTATCAACAGTACTACCCCCAGTGTGTCTGTCCATTATCAACAGTACTACCCAGTGTGTCTGTCCATTATCAACAGTACTACCCCCAGTGTGTTTGTCCATTATCAACAGTACTACCCCCAGTGTGTCTGTCCATTATCAACAGTACTACCTCCAGTGTGTCTGTCCATTATCAACAGTACTACCTCCAGTGTGTCTGTCCATTATCAACAGTACTACCCCCAGTGTGTCTGTCCATTATCAACAGTACTACCCCCAGTGTGTCTGTCCATTATCAACAGTACTACCCAGTATGTCTGTCCATTATCAACAGTACTACCCAGTGTGTCTGTCCATTATCAACAGTACTGCCCATTGTGTCTGTCCATTATCAACAGTACTACCCCCAGTGTGTCTGTCCATTATCAACAGTACTACCCCCAGTGTGTCTGTCAATTATCAACAGTACTAACCCCAGTGTGTCTGTCCATTATCAACAGTACTACCCCCGGTGTGTCTGTCCATTATCAACAGTATTACCCAGTGTGTCTGTCCATTATCAACAGTATTACCCAGTGTGTCTGTCCATTATCAACAGTATTACCCAGTGTGTCTGTCCATTATCAACAGTATTACCCAGTGTATCTGTCCATTATCAACAGTACTACCCAGTGTGTCTGTCCATTATCAACAGTACTACCCCCAGTGTGTCTGTCCATTATCAACAGTACTACCCCCAGTGTGTCTGTCCATTATCAACAGTACTACCCCCAGTGTGTCTGTCCATTATCAACAGTACTACCCCCAGTGTGTCTGTCCATTAACAACAGTACTACCCAGTGTGTCTGTCCATTATCAACAGTACTACCCAGTGTGTCTGTCCATTATCAACAGTATTACCCAGTGTGTCTGTCCATTATCAACAGTACTACCCAGTGTGTCTGTCCATTAACAACAGTACTACCCAGTGTGTCTGTCCATTATCAACAGTACTACCCCCAGTGTGTCTGTCCATTATCAACAGTACTACCCCCAGTGTGTTTGTCCATTATCAACAGTACTACCCCCAGTGTGTCTGTCCATTATCAACAGTACTACCCCCAGTGTGTCTGTCCATTATCAACAGTACTACCCCCAGTGTGTCTGTCCATTATCAACAGTACTACCCCCAGTGTCTGTCCATTATCAACAGTACTACCCAGTGTGTCTGTCCATTATCAACAGTATTACCCAGTGTGTCTGTCCATTATCAACAGTATTACCCAGTGTGTCTGTCCATTATCAACAGTACTACCCAGTATGTCTGTCCATTAACAACAGTACTACCCAGTGTGTCTGTCCATTATCAACAGTACTACCCCCAGTGTGTCTGTCCATTATCAACAGTACTACCCCCAGTGTGTTTGTCCATTATCAACAGTACTACCCCCCGTGTGTCTGTCCATTATCAACAGTACTACCCCCAGTGTGTCTGTCCATTATCAACAGTACTACCCCCAGTGTGTCTGTCCATTATCAACAGTACTACCCCCAGTGTCTGTCCATTATCAACAGTACTACCCAGTGTGTCTGTCCATTATCAACAGTATTACCCAGTGTGTCTGTCCATTATCAACAGTACTACCCCCAGTGTGTCTGTCCATTATCAACAGTACTACCCCCAGTGTGTCTGTCCATTATCAACAGTACTACCCCCAGTGTGTCTGTCCATTATCAACAGTACTACCCAGTGTGTCTGTCCATTATCAACAGTACTACCCCCAGTGTGTTTGTCCATTATCAACAGTACTACCCCCAGTGTGTCTGTCCATTATCAACAGTACTACCTCCAGTGTGTCTGTCCATTATCAACAGTACTACCTCCAGTGTGTCTGTCCATTATCAACAGTACTACCCCCAGTGTGTCTGTCCATTATCAACAGTACTACCCCCAGTGTGTCTGTCCATTATCAACAGTACTACCCAGTATGTCTGTCCATTATCAACAGTACTACCCAGTGTGTCTGTCCATTAACAACAGTACTACCCAGTGTGTCTGTCCATTATCAACAGTACTACCCCCAGTGTGTCTGTCCATTATCAACAGTACTACCCCCAGTGTGTTTGTCCATTATCAACAGTACTACCCCCAGTGTGTCTGTCCATTATCAACAGTACTACCACCAGTGTGTCTGTCCATTATCAACAGTACTACCCCCAGTGTGTCTGTCCATTATCAACAGTACTACCCCCAGTGTCTGTCCATTATCAACAGTACTACCCAGTGTGTCTGTCCATTATCAACAGTATTACCCAGTGTGTCTGTCCATTATCAACAGTACTACCCCCAGTGTGTCTGTCCATTATCAACAGTACTACCCCCAGTGTGTCTGTCCATTATCAACAGTACTACCCCCAGTGTGTCTGTCCATTATCAACAGTACTACCCAGTGTGTCTGTCCATTATCAACAGTACTACCCCCAGTGTGTTTGTCCATTATCAACAGTACTACCCCCAGTGTGTCTGTCCATTATCAACAGTACTACCTCCAGTGTGTCTGTCCATTATCAACAGTACTACCTCCAGTGTGTCTGTCCATTATCAACAGTACTACCCCCAGTGTGTCTGTCCATTATCAACAGTACTACCCCCAGTGTGTCTGTCCATTATCAACAGTACTACCCAGTATGTCTGTCCATTATCAACAGTACTACCCAGTGTGTCTGTCCATTAT
Organism: Salvelinus fontinalis; assembly: GCF_029448725.1. NCBI lineage: Eukaryota > Metazoa > Chordata > Actinopteri > Salmoniformes > Salmonidae > Salvelinus > Salvelinus fontinalis. Next base: position 18,645,530 of record NC_074698.1, read on the forward strand.
CAACAGTACTGCCCATTGTGTCTGTCCATTATCAACAGTACTACCCCCAGTGTGTCTGTCCATTATCAACAGTACTACCCAGTGTGTCTGTCCATTATCAACAGTACTACCCAGTATGTCTGTCCATTATCAACAGTACTACCCAGTATGTCTGTCCATTATCAACAGTACTACCCAGTGTGTCTGTCCATTATCAACAGTATTACCCAGTGTGTCTGTCCATTATCAACAGTACTACCCCCAGTGTGTCTGTCCATTATCAACAGTACTACCCAGTATGTCTGTCCATTATCAACAGTACTACCCAGTATGTCTGTCCATTATCAACAGTACTACCCAGTGTGTCTGTCCATTATCAACAGTACTACCCCCAGTGTGTCTGTCCATTATCAACAGTACTACCCCCAGTGTGTCTGTCCATTATCAACAGTACTACCCCCAGTGTGTCTGTCCATTATCAACAGTACTACCCCCAGTGTGTCTGTCCATTATCAACAGTACTACCCCCAGTGTGTCTGTCCATTATCAACAGTACTACCCAGTGTGTCTGTCCATTATCAAAAGTACTACCCAGTTTGTCTGTCCATTATCAACAGTACTACCTCCAGTGTGTCTGTCCATTATCAACAGTACTACCTCCAGTGTGTCTGTCCATTATCAACAGTACTACCCCCAGTGTGTCTGTCCATTATCAACAGTACTACCCCCAGTGTGTCTGTCCATTATCAACAGTACTACCCAGTATGTCTGTCCATTATCAACAGTACTACCCAGTGTGTCTTTCCATTATCAACAGTACTGCCCAGTGTGTCTGTCCATTATCAACAGTACTACCCCCAGTGTGTCTGTCCATTATCAACAGTACTACCCCCAGTGTGTCTGTCCATTATCAACAGTACTAAACCCAGTGTGTCTGTCCATTATCAACAGTACTACCCCCGGTGTGTCTGTCCATTATCAACAGTATTAGCCAGTGTGTCTGTCCATTATCAACAGTATTACCCAGTGTGTCTGTCCATTATCAACAGTATTACCCAGTGTGTCTGTCCATTATCAACAGTATTACCCAGTGTATCTGTCCATTATCAACAGTACTACCCAGTGTGTCTGTCCATTATCAACAGTACTACCCCCAGTGTGTCTGTCCATTATCAACAGTACTACCCCCAGTGTGTCTGTCCATTATCAACAGTACTACCCCCAGTGTGTCTGTCCATTATCAACAGTACTACCCCCAGTGTGTCTGTCCATTAACAACAGTACTACCCAGTGTGTCTGTCCATTATCAACAGTACTACCCAGTGTGTCTGTCCATTATCAACAGTATTACCCAGTGTGTCTGTCCATTATCAACAGTACTACCCAGTGTGTCTGTCCATTAACAACAGTACTACCCAGTGTGTCTGTCCATTATCAACAGTACTACCCCCAGTGTGTCTGTCCATTATCAACAGTACTACCCCCAGTGTGTTTGTCCATTATCAACAGTACTACCCCCAGTGTGTCTGTCCATTATCAACAGTACTACCCCCAGTGTGTCTGTCCATTATCAACAGTACTACCCCCAGTGTGTCTGTCCATTATCAACAGTACTACCCCCAGTGTCTGTCCATTATCAACAGTACTACCCCCAGTGTCTGTCCATTATCAACAGTATTACCCAGTGTGTCTGTCCATTATCAACAGTACTACCCCCAGTGTGTCTGTCCATTATCAACAGTACTACCCCCAGTGTGTCTGTCCATTATCAACAGTACTACCTCCAGTGTGTCTGTCCATTATCAACAGTACTACCTCCAGTGTGTATATCCATTATCAACAGTACTACCCCCAGTGTGTCTGTCCATTATCAACAGTATTACCCAGTGTGTCTGTCCATTATCAACAGTACTACCCAGTGTGTCTGTCCATTAACAACAGTACTACCCAGTGTGTCTGTCCATTATCAACAGTACTACCCCCAGTGTGTCTGTCCATTATCAACAGTACTACCCCCAGTGTGTTTGTCCATTATCAACAGTACTACCCCCAGTGTGTCTGTCCATTATCAACAGTACTACCCCCAGTGTGTCTGTCCATTATCAACAGTACTACCCCCAGTGTGTCTGTCCATTATCAACAGTACTACCCCCAGTGTCTGTCCATTATCAACAGTACTACCCAGTGTGTCTGTCCATTATCAACAGTATTACCCAGTGTGTCTGTCCATTATCAACAGTACTACCCCCAGTGTGTCTGTCCATTATCAACAGTACTACCCCCAGTGTGTCTGTCCATTATCAACAGTACTACCCCCAGTGTGTCTGTCCATTATCAACAGTACTACCCAGTGTGTCTGTCCATTATCAACAGTACTACCCCCAGTGTGTTTGTCCATTATCAACAGTACTACCCCCAGTGTGTCTGTCCATTATCAACAGTACTACCTCCAGTGTGTCTGTCCATTATCAACAGTACTACCTCCAGTGTGTCTGTCCATTATCAACAGTACTACCCCCAGTGTGTCTGTCCATTATCAACAGTACTACCCCCAGTGTGTCTGTCCATTATCAACAGTACTACCCAGTATGTCTGTCCATTATCAACAGTACTACCCAGTGTGTCTGTCCATTATCAACAGTACTGCCCATTGTGTCTGTCCATTATCAACAGTACTACCCCCAGTGTGTCTGTCCATTATCAACAGTACTACCCCCAGTGTGTCTGTCAATTATCAACAGTACTAACCCCAGTGTGTCTGTCCATTATCAACAGTACTACCCCCGGTGTGTCTGTCCATTATCAACAGTATTACCCAGTGTGTCTGTCCATTATCAACAGTATTACCCAGTGTGTCTGTCCATTATCAACAGTATTACCCAGTGTGTCTGTCCATTATCAACAGTATTACCCAGTGTATCTGTCCATTATCAACAGTACTACCCAGTGTGTCTGTCCATTATCAACAGTACTACCCCCAGTGTGTCTGTCCATTATCAACAGTACTACCCCCAGTGTGTCTGTCCATTATCAACAGTACTACCCCCAGTGTGTCTGTCCATTATCAACAGTACTACCCCCAGTGTGTCTGTCCATTAACAACAGTACTACCCAGTGTGTCTGTCCATTATCAACAGTACTACCCAGTGTGTCTGTCCATTATCAACAGTATTACCCAGTGTGTCTGTCCATTATCAACAGTACTACCCAGTGTGTCTGTCCATTAACAACAGTACTACCCAGTGTGTCTGTCCATTATCAACAGTACTACCCCCAGTGTGTCTGTCCATTATCAACAGTACTACCCCCAGTGTGTTTGTCCATTATCAACAGTACTACCCCCAGTGTGTCTGTCCATTATCAACAGTACTACCCCCAGTGTGTCTGTCCATTATCAACAGTACTACCCCCAGTGTGTCTGTCCATTATCAACAGTACTACCCCCAGTGTCTGTCCATTATCAACAGTACTACCCAGTGTGTCTGTCCATTATCAACAGTATTACCCAGTGTGTCTGTCCATTATCAACAGTATTACCCAGTGTGTCTGTCCATTATCAACAGTACTACCCAGTATGTCTGTCCATTAACAACAGTACTACCCAGTGTGTCTGTCCATTATCAACAGTACTACCCCCAGTGTGTCTGTCCATTATCAACAGTACTACCCCCAGTGTGTTTGTCCATTATCAACAGTACTACCCCCAGTGTGTCTGTCCATTATCAACAGTACTACCCCCAGTGTGTCTGTCCATTATCAACAGTACTACCCCCAGTGTGTCTGTCCATTATCAACAGTACTACCCCCAGTGTCTGTCCATTATCAACAGTACTACCCAGTGTGTCTGTCCATTATCAACAGTATTACCCAGTGTGTCTGTCCATTATCAACAGTACTACCCCCAGTGTGTCTGTCCATTATCAACAGTACTACCCCCAGTGTGTCTGTCCATTATCAACAGTACTACCCCCAGTGTGTCTGTCCATTATCAACAGTACTACCCAGTGTGTCTGTCCATTATCAACAGTACTACCCCCAGTGTGTTTGTCCATTATCAACAGTACTACCCCCAGTGTGTCTGTCCATTATCAACAGTACTACCTCCAGTGTGTCTGTCCATTATCAACAGTACTACCTCCAGTGTGTCTGTCCATTATCAACAGTACTACCCCCAGTGTGTCTGTCCATTATCAACAGTACTACCCCCAGTGTGTCTGTCCATTATCAACAGTACTACCCAGTATGTCTGTCCATTATCAACAGTACTACCCAGTGTGTCTGTCCATTAACAACAGTACTACCCAGTGTGTCTGTCCATTATCAACAGTACTACCCCCAGTGTGTCTGTCCATTATCAACAGTACTACCCCCAGTGTGTTTGTCCATTATCAACAGTACTACCCCCAGTGTGTCTGTCCATTATCAACAGTACTACCCCCAGTGTGTCTGTCCATTATCAACAGTACTACCCCCAGTGTGTCTGTCCATTATCAACAGTACTACCCCCAGTGTCTGTCCATTATCAACAGTACTACCCAGTGTGTCTGTCCATTATCAACAGTATTACCCAGTGTGTCTGTCCATTATCAACAGTACTACCCCCAGTGTGTCTGTCCATTATCAACAGTACTACCCCCAGTGTGTCTGTCCATTATCAACAGTACTACCCCCAGTGTGTCTGTCCATTATCAACAGTACTACCCAGTGTGTCTGTCCATTATCAACAGTACTACCCCCAGTGTGTTTGTCCATTATCAACAGTACTACCCCCAGTGTGTCTGTCCATTATCAACAGTACTACCTCCAGTGTGTCTGTCCATTATCAACAGTACTACCTCCAGTGTGTCTGTCCATTATCAACAGTACTACCCCCAGTGTGTCTGTCCATTATCAACAGTACTACCCCCAGTGTGTCTGTCCATTATCAACAGTACTACCCAGTATGTCTGTCCATTATCAACAGTACTACCCAGTGTGTCTGTCCATTATCAACAGTACTGCCCATTGTGTCTGTCCATTATCAACAGTACTACCCCCAGTGTGTCTGTCCATTATCAACAGTACTACCCAGTGTGTCTGTCCATTATCAACAGTACTACCCAGTATGTCTGTCCATTATCAACAGTACTACCCAGTATGTCTGTCCATTATCAACAGTACTACCCAGTGTGTCTGTCCATTATCAACAGTATTACCCAGTGTGTCTGTCCATTATCAACAGTACTACCCCCAGTGTGTCTGTCCATTATCAACAGTACTACCCAGTATGTCTGTCCATTATCAACAGTACTACCCAGTATGTCTGTCCATTATCAACAGTACTACCCAGTGTGTCTGTCCATTATCAACAGTACTACCCCCAGTGTGTCTGTCCATTATCAACAGTACTACCCCCAGTGTGTCTGTCCATTATCAACAGTACTACCCCCAGTGTGTCTGTCCATTATCAACAGTACTACCCCCAGTGTGTCTGTCCATTATCAACAGTACTACCCCCAGTGTGTCTGTCCATTATCAACAGTACTACCCAGTGTGTCTGTCCATTATCAAAAGTACTACCCAGTTTGTCTGTCCATTATCAACAGTACTACCTCCAGTGTGTCTGTCCATTATCAACAGTACTACCTCCAGTGTGTCTGTCCATTATCAACAGTACTACCCCCAGTGTGTCTGTCCATTATCAACAGTACTACCCCCAGTGTGTCTGTCCATTATCAACAGTACTACCCAGTATGTCTGTCCATTATCAACAGTACTACCCAGTGTGTCTTTCCATTATCAACAGTACTGCCCAGTGTGTCTGTCCATTATCAACAGTACTACCCCCAGTGTGTCTGTCCATTATCAACAGTACTACCCCCAGTGTGTCTGTCCATTATCAACAGTACTAAACCCAGTGTGTCTGTCCATTATCAACAGTACTACCCCCGGTGTGTCTGTCCATTATCAACAGTATTAGCCAGTGTGTCTGTCCATTATCAACAGTATTACCCAGTGTGTCTGTCCATTATCAACAGTATTACCCAGTGTGTCTGTCCATTATCAACAGTATTACCCAGTGTATCTGTCCATTATCAACAGTACTACCCAGTGTGTCTGTCCATTATCAACAGTACTACCCCCAGTGTGTCTGTCCATTATCAACAGTACTACCCCCAGTGTGTCTGTCCATTATCAACAGTACTACCCCCAGTGTGTCTGTCCATTATCAACAGTACTACCCCCAGTGTGTCTGTCCATTAACAACAGTACTACCCAGTGTGTCTGTCCATTATCAACAGTACTACCCAGTGTGTCTGTCCATTATCAACAGTATTACCCAGTGTGTCTGTCCATTATCAACAGTACTACCCAGTGTGTCTGTCCATTAACAACAGTACTACCCAGTGTGTCTGTCCATTATCAACAGTACTACCCCCAGTGTGTCTGTCCATTATCAACAGTACTACCCCCAGTGTGTTTGTCCATTATCAACAGTACTACCCCCAGTGTGTCTGTCCATTATCAACAGTACTACCCCCAGTGTGTCTGTCCATTATCAACAGTACTACCCCCAGTGTGTCTGTCCATTATCAACAGTACTACCCCCAGTGTCTGTCCATTATCAACAGTACTACCCCCAGTGTCTGTCCATTATCAACAGTATTACCCAGTGTGTCTGTCCATTATCAACAGTACTACCCCCAGTGTGTCTGTCCATTATCAACAGTACTACCCCCAGTGTGTCTGTCCATTATCAACAGTACTACCTCCAGTGTGTCTGTCCATTATCAACAGTACTACCTCCAGTGTGTCTGTCCATTATCAACAGTACTACCCCCAGTGTGTCTGTCCATTATCAACAGTACTACCCCCAGTGTGTCTGTCCATTATCAACAGTACTACCCAGTATGTCTGTCCATTATCAACAGTACTACCCAGTGTGTCTGTCCATTATCAACAGTACTGCCCATTGTGTCTGTCCATTATCAACAGTACTACCCCCAGTGTGTCTGTCCATTATCAACAGTACTACCCCCAGTGTGTCTGTCAATTATCAACAGTACTAACCCCAGTGTGTCTGTCCATTATCAACAGTACTACCCCCGGTGTGTCTGTCCATTATCAACAGTATTACCCAGTGTGTCTGTCCATTATCAACAGTATTACCCAGTGTGTCTGTCCATTATCAACAGTATTACCCAGTGTGTCTGTCCATTATCAACAGTATTACCCAGTGTATCTGTCCATTATCAACAGTACTACCCAGTGTGTCTGTCCATTATCAACAGTACTACCCCCAGTGTGTCTGTCCATTATCAACAGTACTACCCCCAGTGTGTCTGTCCATTATCAACAGTACTACCCCCAGTGTGTCTGTCCATTATCAACAGTACTACCCCCAGTGTGTCTGTCCATTAACAACAGTACTACCCAGTGTGTCTGTCCATTATCAACAGTACTACCCAGTGTGTCTGTCCATTATCAACAGTATTACCCAGTGTGTCTGTCCATTATCAACAGTACTACCCAGTGTGTCTGTCCATTAACAACAGTACTACCCAGTGTGTCTGTCCATTATCAACAGTACTACCCCCAGTGTGTCTGTCCATTATCAACAGTACTACCCCCAGTGTGTTTGTCCATTATCAACAGTACTACCCCCAGTGTGTCTGTCCATTATCAACAGTACTACCCCCAGTGTGTCTGTCCATTATCAACAGTACTACCCCCAGTGTGTCTGTCCATTATCAACAGTACTACCCCCAGTGTCTGTCCATTATCAACAGTACTACCCAGTGTGTCTGTCCATTATCAACAGTATTACCCAGTGTGTCTGTCCATTATCAACAGTACTACCCCCAGTGTGTCTGTCCATTATCAACAGTACTACCCCCAGTGTGTCTGTCCATTATCAACAGTACTACCCCCAGTGTGTCTGTCCATTATCAACAGTACTACCCAGTGTGTCTGTCCATTATCAACAGTACTACCCCCAGTGTGTTTGTCCATTATCAACAGTACTACCCCCAGTGTGTCTGTCCATTATCAACAGTACTACCTCCAGTGTGTCTGTCCATTATCAACAGTACTACCTCCAGTGTGTCTGTCCATTATCAACAGTACTACCCCCAGTGTGTCTGTCCATTATCAACAGTACTACCCCCAGTGTGTCTGTCCATTATCAACAGAACTACCCAGTATGTCTGTCCATTATCAACAGTACTACCCAGTGTGTCTGTCCATTATCAACAGTACTGCCCATTGTGTCTGTCCATTATCAACAGTACTACCCCCAGTGTGTCTGTCCATTATCAACAGTACTACCCCCAGTGTGTCTGTCAATTATCAACAGTACTAACCCCAGTGTGTCTGTCCATTATCAACAGTACTACCCCCGGTGTGTCTGTCCATTATCAACAGTATTACCCAGTGTGTCTGTCCATTATCAACAGTATTACCCAGTGTGTCTGTCCATTATCAACAGTATTACCCAGTGTGTCTGTCCATTATCAACAGTATTACCCAGTGTATCTGTCCATTATCAACAGTACTACCCAGTGTGTCTGTCCATTATCAACAGTACTACCCCCAGTGTGTCTGTCCATTATCAACAGTACTACCCCCAGTGTGTCTGTCCATTATCAACAGTACTACCCCCAGTGTGTCTGTCCATTATCAACAGTACTACCCCCAGTGTGTCTGTCCATTAACAACAGTACTACCCAGTGTGTCTGTCCATTATCAACAGTACTACCCAGTGTGTCTGTCCATTATCAACAGTATTACCCAGTGTGTCTGTCCATTATCAACAGTACTACCCAGTGTGTCTGTCCATTAACAACAGTACTACCCAGTGTGTCTGTCCATTATCAACAGTACTACCCCCAGTGTGTCTGTCCATTATCAACAGTACTACCCCCAGTGTGTTTGTCCATTATCAACAGTACTACCCCCAGTGTGTCTGTCCATTATCAACAGTACTACCCCCAGTGTGTCTGTCCATTATCAACAGTACTACCCCCAGTGTGTCTGTCCATTATCAACAGTACTACCCCCAGTGTCTGTCCATTATCAACAGTACTACCCAGTGTGTCTGTCCATTATCAACAGTATTACCCAGTGTGTCTGTCCATTATCAACAGTACTACCCCCAGTGTGTCTGTCCATTATCAACAGTACTACCCCCAGTGTGTCTGTCCATTATCAACAGTACTACCCCCAGTGTGTCTGTCCATTATCAACAGTACTACCCAGTGTGTCTGTCCATTATCAACAGTACTACCCAGTGTGTCTGTCCATTATCAACAGTACTACCCCCAGTGTGTCTGTCCATTATCAACAGTACTACCCCCAGTGTGTCTGTCCATTATCAACAGTACTACCCCCAGTGTGTCTGTCCATTATCAACAGTACTACCCAGTGTGTCTGTCCATTATCAACAGTACTACCCAGTGTGTCCGTCCATTATCAACAGTACAACCCCCAGTGTGTCTGTCCATTATCAACAGTACTACCCCCAGTGTGTCTGTCCATTATCAACAGTACTACCCCCAGTGTGTCTGTCCATTATCAACAGTACTACCCAGTGTGTCTGTCCATTATCAACAGTACTACCCCAGTGTGTCTGTCCATTATCAACAGTACTACCCAGTGTGTCTGTCCATTATCAACAGTACTACCCAGTGTGTCTGTCCATTATCAACAGTACTACCCAGTGTGTCTGTCCATTATCAACAGTACTACCCAGTGTGTCTGTCCATTATCAACAGTACTACCCAGTGTGTCTGTCCATTATCAACAGTACTACCCAGTGTGTCTGTCCATTATCAACAGTACTACCCCCAGTGTGTCTGTCCATTATCAACAGTACTACCCAGTATGTCTGTCCATTATCAACAGTACTACCCCCAGTGTGTCTGTCCATTATCAACAGTACTACCCAGTGTCTGTCCATTATCAACAGTACTACCCCCAGTGTGTCTGTCCATTATCAACAGTACTACCCCCAGTGTGTCTGTCCATTATCAACAGTACTACCCAGTGTGTCTGTCCATTATCAACAGTACTACCCAGTGTGTCTGTCCATTATCAACAGTACTACCCAGTGTGTCTGTCCATTATCAACAGTACTACCCAGTGTGTCTGTCCATTAACAACAGTACTACCCAGTGTGTCTGTCCATTATCAACAGTACTACCCAGTGTGTCTGTCCATTATCAACAGTACTACCCCCAGTGTGTCTGTCCATTATCAACAGTACTACCCCCAGTGTGTCTGTCCATTATCAACAGTACTACCCCCAGTGTGTCTGTCCATTAACAACAGTACTACCCCCAGTGTGTCTGTCCATTATCAACAGTACTACCCCCAGTGTGTCTGTCCATTATCAACAGTACTACCCCCAGTGTGTCTGTCCATTATCAACAGTACTACCCCCAGTGTGTCTGTCCATTATCAACAGTACTACCCCCAGTGTGTCTGTCCATTATCAACAGTACTACCCAGTGTGTCTGTCCATTATCAACAGTACTACCCCCAGTGTGTCTGTCCATTATCAACAGTACTACCCCCAGTGTGTCTGTCCATTATCAACAGTACTACCCCCAGTGTGTCTGTCCATTATCAACAGTACTACCCAGTGTGTCTGTCCATTATCAACAGTACTACCCAGTGTGTATATCCATTATCAACAGTACTACCCAGTGTGTCTATCCATTATCAACAGTACTACCCCCAGTGTCTGTCCATTATCAACAGTACTACCCCCAGTGTGTCTGTCCATTATCAACAGTACTACCCCCAGTGTGTCTGTCCATTATCAACAGTACTACCCCCAGTGTGTCTGTCCATTATCAACAGTACTACCCAGTATGTCTGTCCATTATCAACAGTACTACCCAGTGTGTCTGTCCATTATCAACAGTACTGCCCAGTGTGTCTGTCCATTATCAACAGTACTACCCCCAGTGTGTCTGTCCATTATCAACAGTACTACCCCCAGTGTGTCTGTCCATTATCAACAGTACTAAACCCAGTGTGTCTGTCCATTGTCAACAGTACTACCCCCGGTGTGTCTGTCCATTATCAACAGTATTACCCAGTGTGTCTGTCCATTATCAACAGTATTACCCAGTGTGTCTGTCCATTATCAACAGTATTACCCAGTGTGTCTGTCCATTATCAACAGTATTACCCAGTGTATCTGTCCATTATCAACAGTACTACCCAGTGTGTCTGTCCATTATCAACAGTACTACCCCCAGTGTGTCTGTCCATTATCAACAGTACTACCCCCAGTGTGTCTGTCCATTATCAACAGTACTACCCCCAGTGTGTCTGTCCATTATCAACAGTACTACCCCCAGTGTGTCTGTCCACTAACAACAGTACTACCCAGTGTGTCTGTCCATTATCAACAGTACTACCCAGTGTGTCTGTCCATTATCAACAGTATTACCCAGTGTGTCTGTCCATTATCAACAGTACTACCCAGTGTGTCTGTCCATTAACAACAGTATTACCCAGTGTGTCTGTCCATTATCAACAGTACTACCCCCAGTGTGTCTGTCCATTATCAACAGTACTACCCCCAGTGTGTTTGTCCATTATCAACAGTACTACCCCCAGTGTGTCTGTCCATTATCAACAGTACTACCCCCAGTGTGTCTGTCCATTATCAACAGTACTACCCCCAGTGTGTCTGTCCATTATCAACAGTACTACCCCCAGTGTGTCTGTCCATTATCAACAGTACTACCCCCAGTGTCTGTCCATTATCAACAGTACTACCCAGTGTGTCTGTCCATTATCAACAGTATTACCCAGTGTGTCTGTCCATTATCAACAGTACTACCCCCAGTGTGTCTGTCCATTATCAACAGTACTACCCCCAGTGTGTCTGTCCATTATCAACAGTACTACCTCCAGTGTGTCTGTCCATTATCAACAGTACTACCTCCAGTGTGTATATCCATTATCAACAGTACTACCCCCAGTGTGTCTGTCCATTATCAACAGTACTACCCCCAGTGTGTCTGTCCATTATCAACAGTACTACCCAGTATGTCTGTCCATTATCAACAGTACTACCCAGTGTGTCTGTCCATTATCAACAGTACTGCCCAGTGTGTCTGTCCATTATCAACAGTACTACCCCCAGTGTGTCTGTCCATTATCAACAGTACTACCCCCAGTGTGTCTGTCCATTATCAACAGTACTAACCCCAGTGTGTCTGTCCATTATCAACAGTACTACCCCCGGTGTGTCTGTCCATTATCAACAGTATTACCCAGTGTGTCTGTCCATTATCAACAGTACTACCCCCAGTGTGTCTGTCCATTATCAACAGTACTACCCCCAGTGTGTCTGTCCATTATCAACAGTACTACCCCCAGTGTGTCTGTCCATTATCAACAGTACTACCCAGTGTGTCTGTCCATTATCAACAGTACTACCCCCAGTGTGTCTGTCCATTATCAACAGTACTACCCCCAGTGTGTCTGTCCATTATCAACAGTACAACCCCCAGTGTGTCTGTCCATTATCAACAGTACTACCCAGTGTGTCTGTCCATTATCAACAGTACTACCCAGTGTGTATATCCATTATCAACAGTACTACCCAGTGTGTCTGTCCATTATCAACAGTACTACCCCCAGTGTCTGTCCATTATCAACAGTACTAACGCCAGTGTGTCTGTCCATTATCAACAGTACTACCCCCAGTGTGTCTGTCCATTATCAACAGTACTACCCCCAGTGTGTCTGTCCATTATCAACAGTACTACCCAGTATGTCTGTCCATTATCAACAGTACTACCCAGTGTGTCTGTCCATTATCAACAGTACTGCCCAGTGTGTCTGTCCATTATCAACAGTACTACCCCCAGTGTGTCTGTCCATTATCAACAGTACTACCCCCAGTGTGTCTGTCCATTATCAACAGTACTAAACCCAGTGTGTCTGTCCATTATCAACAGTACTACCCCCGGTGTGTCTGTCCATTATCAACAGTATTACCCAGTGTGTCTGTCCATTATCAACAGTATTACCCAGTGTGTCTGTCCATTATCAACAGTATTACCCAGTGTGTCTGTCCATTATCAACAGTATTACCCAGTGTATCTGTCCATTATCAACAGTACTACCCAGTGTGTCTGTCCATTATCAACAGTACTACCCCCAGTGTGTCTGTCCATTATCAACAGTACTACCCCCAGTGTGTCTGTCCATTATCAACAGTACTACCCCCAGTGTGTCTGTCCATTATCAACAGTACTACCCCCAGTGTGTCTGTCCATTAACAACAGTACTACCCAGTGTGTCTGTCCATTATCAACAGTACTACCCAGTGTGTCTGTCCATTATCAACAGTATTACCCAGTGTGTCTGTCCATTATCAACAGTACTACCCAGTGTGTCTGTCCATTAACAACAGTACTACCCAGTGTGTCTGTCCATTATCAACAGTACTACCCCCAGTGTGTCTGTCCATTATCAACAGTACTACCCCCAGTGTGTTTGTCCATTATCAACAGTACTACCCCCAGTGTGTCTGTCCATTATCAACAGTACTACCCCCAGTGTGTCTGTCCATTATCAACAGTACTACCCCCAGTGTGTCTGTCCATTATCAACAGTACTACCCCCAGTGTCTGTCCATTATCAACAGTACTACCCAGTGTGTCTGTCCATTATCAACAGTATTACCCAGTGTGTCTTTCCATTATCAACAGTACTACCCCCAGTGTGTCTGTCCATTATCAACAGTACTACCCCCAGTGTGTCTGTCCATTATCAACAGTACTACCTCCAGTGTGTCTGTCCATTATCAACAGTACTACCTCCAGTGTGTATATCCATTATCAACAGTACTACCCCCAGTGTGTCTGTCCATTATCAACAGTACTACCCCCAGTGTGTCTGTCCATTATCAACAGTACTACCCAGTATGTCTGTCCATTATCAACAGTACTACCCAGTGTGTCTGTCCATTATCAACAGTACTGCCCAGTGTGTCTGTCCATTATCAACAGTACTACCCCCAGTGTGTCTGTCCATTATCAACAGTACTACCCCCAGTGTGTCTGTCCATTATCAACAGTACTAAACCCAGTGTGTCTGTCCATTGTCAACAGTACTACCCCCGGTGTGTCTGTCCATTATCAACAGTATTACCCAGTGTGTCTGTCCATTATCAACAGTATTACCCAGTGTGTCTGTCCATTATCAACAGTATTACCCAGTGTGTCTGTCCATTATCAACAGTATTACCCAGTGTATCTGTCCATTATCAACAGTACTACCCAGTGTGTCTGTCCATTATCAACAGTACTACCCCCAGTGTGTCTGTCCATTATCAACAGTACTACCCCCAGTGTGTCTGTCCATTATCAACAGTACTACCCCCAGTGTGTCTGTCCATTATCAACAGTACTACCCCCAGTGTGTCTGTCCACTAACAACAGTACTACCCAGTGTGTCTGTCCATTATCAACAGTACTACCCAGTGTGTCTGTCCATTATCAACAGTATTACCCAGTGTGTCTGTCCATTATCAACAGTACTACCCAGTGTGTCTGTCCATTAACAACAGTATTACCCAGTGTGTCTGTCCATTATCAACAGTACTACCCCCAGTGTGTCTGTCCATTATCAACAGTACTACCCCCAGTGTGTTTGTCCATTATCAACAGTACTACCCCCAGTGTGTCTGTCCATTATCAACAGTACTACCCCCAGTGTGTCTGTCCATTATCAACAGTACTACCCCCAGTGTGTCTGTCCATTATCAACAGTACTACCCCCAGTGTGTCTGTCCATTATCAACAGTACTACCCCCAGTGTCTGTCCATTATCAACAGTACTACCCAGTGTGTCTGTCCATTATCAACAGTATTACCCAGTGTGTCTGTCCATTATCAACAGTACTACCCCCAGTGTGTCTGTCCATTATCAACAGTACTACCCCCAGTGTGTCTGTCCATTATCAACAGTACTACCTCCAGTGTGTCTGTCCATTATCAACAGTACTACCTCCAGTGTGTATATCCATTATCAACAGTACTACCCCCAGTGTGTCTGTCCATTATCAACAGTACTACCCCCAGTGTGTCTGTCCATTATCAACAGTACTACCCAGTATGTCTGTCCATTATCAACAGTACTACCCAGTGTGTCTGTCCATTATCAACAGTACTGCCCAGTGTGTCTGTCCATTATCAACAGTACTACCCCCAGTGTGTCTGTCCATTATCAACAGTACTACCCCCAGTGTGTCTGTCCATTATCAACAGTACTAACCCCAGTGTGTCTGTCCATTATCAACAGTACTACCCCCGGTGTGTCTGTCCATTATCAACAGTATTACCCAGTGTGTCTGTCCATTATCAACAGTACTACCCCCAGTGTGTCTGTCCATTATCAACAGTACTACCCCCAGTGTGTCTGTCCATTATCAACAGTACTACCCCCAGTGTGTCTGTCCATTATCAACAGTACTACCCAGTGTGTCTGTCCATTATCAACAGTACTACCCCCAGTGTGTCTGTCCATTATCAACAGTACTACCCCCAGTGTGTCTGTCCATTATCAACAGTACAACCCCCAGTGTGTCTGTCCATTATCAACAGTACTACCCAGTGTGTCTGTCCATTATCAACAGTACTACCCAGTGTGTATATCCATTATCAACAGTACTACCCAGTGTGTCTGTCCATTATCAACAGTACTACCCCCAGTGTCTGTCCATTATCAACAGTACTAACGCCAGTGTGTCTGTCCATTATCAACAGTACTACCCCCAGTGTGTCTGTCCATTATCAACAGTACTACCCCCAGTGTGTCTGTCCATTATCAACAGTACTACCCAGTATGTCTGTCCATTATCAACAGTACTACCCAGTGTGTCTGTCCATTATCAACAGTACTGCCCAGTGTGTCTGTCCATTATCAACAGTACTACCCCCAGTGTGTCTGTCCATTATCAACAGTACTACCCCCAGTGTGTCTGTCCATTATCAACAGTACTAAACCCAGTGTGTCTGTCCATTATCAACAGTACTACCCCCGGTGTGTCTGTCCATTATCAACAGTATTACCCAGTGTGTCTGTCCATTATCAACAGTATTACCCAGTGTGTCTGTCCATTATCAACAGTATTACCCAGTGTGTCTGTCCATTATCAACAGTATTACCCAGTGTATCTGTCCATTATCAACAGTACTACCCAGTGTGTCTGTCCATTATCAACAGTACTACCCCCAGTGTGTCTGTCCATTATCAACAGTACTACCCCCAGTGTGTCTGTCCATTATCAACAGTACTACCCCCAGTGTGTCTGTCCATTATCAACAGTACTACCCCCAGTGTGTCTGTCCATTAACAACAGTACTACCCAGTGTGTCTGTCCATTATCAACAGTACTACCCAGTGTGTCTGTCCATTATCAACAGTATTACCCAGTGTGTCTGTCCATTATCAACAGTACTACCCAGTGTGTCTGTCCATTAACAACAGTACTACCCAGTGTGTCTGTCCATTATCAACAGTACTACCCCCAGTGTGTCTGTCCATTATCAACAGTACTACCCCCAGTGTGTTTGTCCATTATCAACAGTACTACCCCCAGTGTGTCTGTCCATTATCAACAGTACTACCCCCAGTGTGTCTGTCCATTATCAACAGTACTACCCCCAGTGTGTCTGTCCATTATCAACAGTACTACCCCCAGTGTCTGTCCATTATCAACAGTACTACCCAGTGTGTCTGTCCATTATCAACAGTATTACCCAGTGTGTCTTTCCATTATCAACAGTACTACCCCCAGTGTGTCTGTCCATTATCAACAGTACTACCCCCAGTGTGTCTGTCCATTATCAACAGTACTACCTCCAGTGTGTCTGTCCATTATCAACAGTACTACCTCCAGTGTGTATATCCATTATCAACAGTACTACCCCCAGTGTGTCTGTCCATTATCAACAGTACTACCCCCAGTGTGTCTGTCCATTATCAACAGTACTACCCAGTATGTCTGTCCATTATCAACAGTACTACCCAGTGTGTCTGTCCATTATCAACAGTACTGCCCAGTGTGTCTGTCCATTATCAACAGTATTACCCAGTGTATCTGTCCATTATCAACAGTACTACCCAGTGTGTCTGTCCATTATCAACAGTACTACCCCCAGTGTGTCTGTCCATTATCAACAGTACTACCCCCAGTGTGTCTGTCCATTATCAACAGTACTACCCCCAGTGTGTCTGTCCATTATCAACAGTACTACCCCCAGTGTGTCTGTCCATTAACAACAGTACTACCCAGTGTGTCTGTCCATTATCAACAGTACTACCCAGTGTGTCTGTCCATTATCAACAGTATTACCCAGTGTGTCTGTCCATTATCAACAGTACTACCCAGTGTGTCTGTCCATTAACAACAGTACTACCCAGTGTGTCTGTCCATTATCAACAGTACTACCCCCAGTGTGTCTGTCCATTATCAACAGTACTACCCCCAGTGTGTTTGTCCATTATCAACAGTACTACCCCCAGTGTGTCTGTCCATTATCAACAGTACTACCCCCAGTGTGTCTGTCCATTATCAACAGTACTACCCCCAGTGTGTCTGTCCATTATCAACAGTACTACCCCCAGTGTGTCTGTCCATTATCAACAGTACTACCCAGTATGTCTGTCCATTATCAACAGTACTACCCAGTGTGTCTGTCCATTATCAACAGTACTGCCCAGTGTGTCTGTCCATTATCAACAGTACTACCCCCAGTGTGTCTGTCCATTATCAACAGTACTACCCCCAGTGTGTCTGTCCATTATCAACAGTACTAAACCCAGTGTGTCTGTCCATTATCAACAGTACTACCCCCGGTGTGTCTGTCCATTATCAACAGTATTACCCAGTGTGTCTGTCCATTATCAACAGTATTACCCAGTGTGTCTGTCCATTATCAACAGTATTACCCAGTGTGTCTGTCCATTATCAACAGTATTACCCAGTGTATCTGTCCATTATCAACAGTACTACCCAGTGTGTCTGTCCATTATCAACAGTACTACCCCCAGTGTGTCTGTCCATTATCAACAGTACTACCCCCAGTGTGTCTGTCCATTATCAACAGTACTACCCCCAGTGTGTCTGTCCATTATCAACAGTACTACCCCCAGTGTGTCTGTCCATTAACAACAGTACTACCCAGTGTGTCTGTCCATTATCAACAGTACTACCCAGTGTGTCTGTCCATTATCAACAGTATTACCCAGTGTGTCTGTCCATTATCAACAGTACTACCCAGTGTGTCTTTCCATTAACAACAGTACTACCCAGTGTGTCTGTCCATTATCAACAGTACTACCCCCAGTGTGTCTGTCCATTATCAACAGTACTACCCCCAGTGTGTTTGTCCATTATCAACAGTACTACCCCCAGTGTGTCTGTCCATTATCAACAGTACTACCCCCAGTGTGTCTGTCCATTATCAACAGTACTACCCCCAGTGTGTCTGTCCATTATCAACAGTACTACCCCCAGTGTCTGTCCATTATCAACAGTACTACCCAGTGTGTCTGTCCATTATCAACAGTATTACCCAGTGTGTATGTCCATTATCAACAGTACTACCCCCAGTGTGTCTGTCCATTATCAACAGTACTACCCCCAGTGTGTCTGTCCATTATCAACAGTACTACCTCCAGTGTGTCTGTCCATTATCAACAGTACTACCTCCAGTGTGTATATCCATTATCAACAGTACTACCCCCAGTGTGTCTGTCCATTATCAACAGTACTACCCCCAGTGTGTCTGTCCATTATCAACAGTACTACCCAGTATGTCTGTCCATTATCAACAGTACTACCCAGTGTGTCTGTCCATTATCAACAGTACTGCCCAGTGTGTCTGTCCATTATCAACAGTACTACCCCCAGTGTGTCTGTCCATTATCAACAGTACTACCCCCAGTGTGTCTGTCCATTATCAACAGTACTAACCCCAGTGTGTCTGTCCATTATCAACAGTACTACCCCCGGTGTGTCTGTCCATTATCAACAGTATTACCCAGTGTGTCTGTCCATTATCAACAGTATTACCCAGTGTGTCTGTCCATTATCAACAGTATTACCCAGTGTGTCTGTCCATTATCAACAGTATTACCCAGTGTATCTGTCCATTATCAACAGTACTACCCAGTGTGTCTGTCCATTATCAACAGTACTACCCCCAGTGTGTCTGTCCATTATCAACAGTACTACCCCCAGTGTGTCTGTCCATTATCAACAGTACTACCCCCAGTGTGTCTGTCCATTATCAACAGTACTACCCCCAGTGTGTCTGTCCATTAACAACAGTACTACCCAGTGTGTCTGTCCATTATCAACAGTACTACCCAGTGTGTCTGTCCATTATCAACAGTATTACCCAGTGTGTCTGTCCATTATCAACAGTACTACCCAGTGTGTCTGTCCATTAACAACAGTACTACCCAGTGTGTCTGTCCATTATCAACAGTACTACCCCCAGTGTGTCTGTCCATTATCAACAGTACTACCCCCAGTGTGTTTGTCCATTATCAACAGTACTACCCCCAGTGTGTCTGTCCATTATCAACAGTACTACCCCCAGTGTGTCTGTCCATTATCAACAGTACTACCCCCAGTGTGTCTGTCCATTATCAACAGTACTACCCCCAGTGTCTGTCCATTATCAACAGTACTACCCAGTGTGTCTGTCCATTATCAACAGTATTACCCAGTGTGTCTGTCCATTATCAACAGTACTACCCCCAGTGTGTCTGTCCATTATCAACAGTACTACCCCCAGTGTGTCTGTCCATTATCAACAGTACTACCTCCAGTGTGTCTGTCCATTATCAACAGTACTACCTCCAGTGTGTATATCCATTATCAACAGTACTACCCCCAGTGTGTCTGTCCATTATCAACAGTACTACCCCCAGTGTGTCTGTCCATTATCAACAGTACTACCCAGTATGTCTGTCCATTATCAACAGTACTACCCAGTGTGTCTGTCCATTATCAACAGTACTGCCCAGTGTGTCTGTCCATTATCAACAGTATTACCCAGTGTATCTGTCCATTATCAACAGTACTACCCAGTGTGTCTGTCCATTATCAACAGTACTACCCCCAGTGTGTCTGTCCATTATCAACAGTACTACCCCCAGTGTGTCTGTCCATTATCAACAGTACTACCCCCAGTGTGTCTGTCCATTATCAACAGTACTACCCCCAGTGTGTCTGTCCATTAACAACAGTACTACCCAGTGTGTCTGTCCATTATCAACAGTACTACCCAGTGTGTCTGTCCATTATCAACAGTATTACCCAGTGTGTCTGTCCATTATCAACAGTACTACCCAGTGTGTCTGTCCATTAACAACAGTACTACCCAGTGTGTCTGTCCATTATCAACAGTACTACCCCCAGTGTGTCTGTCCATTATCAACAGTACTACCCCCAGTGTGTTTGTCCATTATCAACAGTACTACCCCCAGTGTGTCTGTCCATTATCAACAGTACTACCCCCAGTGTGTCTGTCCATTATCAACAGTACTACCCCCAGTGTGTCTGTCCATTATCAACAGTACTACCCCCAGTGTGTCTGTCCATTATCAACAGTACTACCCAGTATGTCTGTCCATTATCAACAGTACTACCCAGTGTGTCTGTCCATTATCAACAGTACTGCCCAGTGTGTCTGTCCATTATCAACAGTACTACCCCCAGTGTGTCTGTCCATTATCAACAGTACTACCCCCAGTGTGTCTGTCCATTATCAACAGTACTAAACCCAGTGTGTCTGTCCATTATCAACAGTACTACCCCCGGTGTGTCTGTCCATTATCAACAGTATTACCCAGTGTGTCTGTCCATTATCAACAGTATTACCCAGTGTGTCTGTCCATTATCAACAGTATTACCCAGTGTGTCTGTCCATTATCAACAGTATTACCCAGTGTATCTGTCCATTATCAACAGTACTACCCAGTGTGTCTGTCCATTATCAACAGTACTACCCCCAGTGTGTCTGTCCATTATCAACAGTACTACCCCCAGTGTGTCTGTCCATTATCAACAGTACTACCCCCAGTGTGTCTGTCCATTATCAACAGTACTACCCCCAGTGTGTCTGTCCATTAACAACAGTACTACCCAGTGTGTCTGTCCATTATCAACAGTACTACCCAGTGTGTCTGTCCATTATCAACAGTATTACCCAGTGTGTCTGTCCATTATCAACAGTACTACCCAGTGTGTCTGTCCATTAACAACAGTACTACCCAGTGTGTCTGTCCATTATCAACAGTACTACCCCCAGTGTGTCTGTCCATTATCAACAGTACTACCCCCAGTGTGTTTGTCCATTATCAACAGTACTACCCCCAGTGTGTCTGTCCATTATCAACAGTACTACCCCCAGTGTGTCTGTCCATTATCAACAGTACTACCCCCAGTGTGTCTGTCCATTATCAACAGTACTACCCCCAGTGTCTGTCCATTATCAACAGTACTACCCAGTGTGTCTGTCCATTATCAACAGTATTACCCAGTGTGTATGTCCATTATCAACAGTACTACCCCCAGTGTGTCTGTCCATTATCAACAGTACTACCCCCAGTGTGTCTGTCCATTATCAACAGTACTACCTCCAGTGTGTCTGTCCATTATCAACAGTACTACCTCCAGTGTGTATATCCATTATCAACAGTACTACCCCCAGTGTGTCTGTCCATTATCAACAGTACTACCCCCAGTGTGTCTGTCCATTATCAACAGTACTACCCAGTATGTCTGTCCATTATCAACAGTACTACCCAGTGTGTCTGTCCATTATCAACAGTACTGCCCAGTGTGTCTGTCCATTATCAACAGTACTACCCCCAGTGTGTCTGTCCATTATCAACAGTACTACCCCCAGTGTGTCTGTCCATTATCAACAGTACTAACCCCAGTGTGTCTGTCCATTATCAACAGTACTACCCCCGGTGTGTCTGTCCATTATCAACAGTATTACCCAGTGTGTCTGTCCATTATCAACAGTATTACCCAGTGTGTCTGTCCATTATCAACAGTATTACCCAGTGTGTCTGTCCATTATCAACAGTATTACCCAGTGTATCTGTCCATTATCAACAGTACTACCCAGTGTGTCTGTCCATTATCAACAGTACTACCCCCAGTGTGTCTGTCCATTATCAACAGTACTACCCCCAGTGTGTCTGTCCATTATCAACAGTACTACCCCCAGTGTGTCTGTCCATTATCAACAGTACTACCCCCAGTGTGTCTGTCCATTAACAACAGTACTACCCAGTGTGTCTGTCCATTATCAACAGTACTACCCAGTGTGTCTGTCCATTATCAACAGTATTACCCAGTGTGTCTGTCCATTATCAACAGTACTACCCAGTGTGTCTGTCCATTAACAACAGTACTACCCAGTGTGTCTGTCCATTATCAACAGTACTACCCCCAGTGTGTCTGTCCATTATCAACAGTACTACCCCCAGTGTGTTTGTCCATTATCAACAGTACTACCCCCAGTGTGTCTGTCCATTATCAACAGTACTACCCCCAGTGTGTCTGTCCATTATCAACAGTACTACCCCCAGTGTGCCTGTCCATTATCAACAGTACTACCCCCAGTGTCTGTCCATTATCAACAGTACTACCCAGTGTGTCTGTCCATTATCAACAGTATTACCCAGTGTGTCTGTCCATTATCAACAGTACTACCCCCAGTGTGTCTGTCCATTATCAACAGTACTACCCCCAGTGTGTCTGTCCATTATCAACAGTACTACCCAGTGTGTCTGTCCATTATCAACAGTACTACCCAGTGTGTCTGTCCATTATCAACAGTACTACCCCCAGTGTGTCTGTCCATTATCAACAGTACTACCCCCAGTGTGTCTGTCCATTATCAACAGTAC
Organism: Salvelinus fontinalis; assembly: GCF_029448725.1. NCBI lineage: Eukaryota > Metazoa > Chordata > Actinopteri > Salmoniformes > Salmonidae > Salvelinus > Salvelinus fontinalis. The sequence continues at coordinate 18,668,462 of NC_074698.1, forward strand.
TACCCCCAGTGTGTCTGTCCATTATCAACAGTACTACCCAGTGTGTCCGTCCATTATCAACAGTACTACCCCCAGTGTGTCTGTCCATTATCAACAGTACTACCCCCAGTGTGTCTGTCCATTATCAACAGTACTACCCAGTGTGTCTGTCCATTATCAACAGTACTACCCCAGTGTGTCTGTCCATTATCAACAGTACTACCCAGTGTGTCTGTCCATTATCAACAGTACTACCCAGTGTGTCTGTCCATTATCAACAGTACTACCCAGTGTGTCTGTCCATTATCAACAGTACTACCCAGTGTGTCTGTCCATTATCAACAGTACTACCCAGTGTGTCTGACCATTATCAACAGTACTACCCAGTGTGTCTGTCCATTATCAACAGTACTACCCCCAGTGTGTCTGTCCATTATCAACAGTACTACCCAGTATGTCTGTCCATTATCAACAGTACTACCCCCAGTGTGTCTGTCCATTATCAACAGTACTACCCAGTGTCTGTCCATTATCAACAGTACTACCCCCAGTGTGTCTGTCCATTATCAACAGTACTACCCCCAGTGTGTCTGTCCATTATCAACAGTACTACCCAGTGTGTCTGTCCATTATCAACAGTACTACCCAGTGTGTCTGTCCATTATCAACAGTACTACCCAGTGTGTCTGTCCATTATCAACAGTACTACCCAGTGTGTCTGTCCATTAACAACAGTACTACCCAGTGTGTCTGTCCATTAACAACAGTACTACCCAGTGTGTCTGTTCATTATCAACAGGACTACCCCCAGTGTGTCTGTCCATTATCAACAGTACTACCCAGTGTGTCTGTTCATTATCAACAGTATTACCCAGTGTATCTGTCCATTATCAACAGTACTACCCAGTGTGTCTGTCCATTATCAACAGTACTACCCCCAGTGTGTCTGTCCATTATCAACAGTACTACCCCCAGTGTGTCTGTCCATTATCAACAGTACTACCCCCAGTGTGTCTGTCCATTATCAACAGTACTACCCCCAGTGTGTCTGTCCATTAACAACAGTACTACCCAGTGTGTCTGTCCATTATCAACAGTACTACCCAGTGTGTCTGTCCATTATCAACAGTATTACCCAGTGTGTCTGTCCATTATCAACAGTACTACCCAGTGTGTCTGTCCATTAACAACAGTACTACCCAGTGTGTCTGTCCATTATCAACAGTACTACCCCCAGTGTGTCTGTCCATTATCAACAGTACTACCCCCAGTGTGTTTGTCCATTATCAACAGTACTACCCCCAGTGTGTCTGTCCATTATCAACAGTACTACCCCCAGTGTGTCTGTCCATTATCAACAGTACTACCCCCAGTGTGTCTGTCCATTATCAACAGTACTACCCCCAGTGTCTGTCCATTATCAACAGTACTACCCAGTGTGTCTGTCCATTATCAACAGTATTACCCACTGTGTCTGTCCATTATCAACAGTACTACCCCCAGTGTGTCTGTCCATTATCAACAGTACTACCCCCAGTGTGTCTGTCCATTATCAACAGTACTACCTCCAGTGTGTCTGTCCATTATCAACAGTACTACCTCCAGTGTGTATATCCATTATCAACAGTACTACCCCCAGTGTGTCTGTCCATTATCAACAGTACTACCCCCAGTGTGTCTGTCCATTATCAACAGTACTACCCAGTATGTCTGTCCATTATCAACAGTACTACCCAGTGTGTCTGTCCATTATCAACAGTACTCCCCAGTGTGTCTGTCCATTATCAACAGTACTACCCCCAGTGTGTCTGTCCATTATCAACAGTACTACCCCCAGTGTGTCTGTCCATTATCAAAAGTACTAACCCCAGTGTGTCTGTCCATTATCAACAGTACTACCCCCGGTGTGTCTGTCCATTATCAACAGTATTACCCAGTGTGTCTGTCCATTATCAACAGTATTACCCAGTGTGTCTGTCCATTATCAACAGTATTACCCAGTGTGTCTGTCCATTATCAACAGTATTACCCAGTGTATCTGTCCATTATCAACAGTACTACCCAGTGTGTCTGTCCATTATCAACAGTACTACCCCCAGTGTGTCTGTCCATTATCAACAGTACTACCCCCAGTGTGTCTGTCCATTATCAACAGTACTACCCCCAGTGTGTCTGTCCATTATCAACAGTACTACCCCCAGTGTGTCTGTCCATTAACAACAGTACTACCCAGTGTGTCTGTCCATTATCAACAGTACTACCCAGTGTGTCTGTCCATTATCAACAGTATTACCCAGTGTGTCTGTCCATTATCAACAGTACTACCCAGTGTGTCTGTCCATTAACAACAGTACTACCCAGTGTGTCTGTCCATTATCAACAGTACTAACCCCAGTGTGTCTGTCCATTATCAACAGTACTACCCCCAGTGTGTTTGTCCATTATCAACAGTACTACCCCCAGTGTGTCTGTCCATTATCAACAGTACTACCCCCAGTGTGTCTGTCCATTATCAACAGTACTACCCCCAGTGTGTCTGTCCATTATCAACAGTACTACCCCCAGTGTGTCTGTCCATTATCAACAGTACTACCCAGTATGTCTGTCCATTATCAACAGTACTACCCAGTGTGTCTGTCCATTATCAACAGTACTGCCCAGTGTGTCTGTCCATTATCAACAGTACTACCCCCAGTGTGTCTGTCCATTATCAACAGTACTACCCCCAGTGTGTCTGTCCATTATCAACAGTACTAAACCCAGTGTGTCTGTCCATTATCAACAGTACTACCCCCGGTGTGTCTGTCCATTATCAACAGTATTACCCATTGTGTCTGTCAATTATCAACAGTATTACCCAGTGTGTCTGTCCATTATCAACAGTATTACCCAGTGTGTCTGTCCATTATCAACAGTATTACCCAGTGTATCTGTCCATTATCAACAGTACTACCCAGTGTGTCTGTCCATTATCAACAGTACTACCCCCAGTGTGTCTGTCCATTATCAACAGTACTACCCCCAGTGTGTCTGTCCATTATCAACAGTACTACCCCCAGTGTGTCTGTCCATTATCAACAGTACTACCCCCAGTGTGTCTGTCCATTAACAACAGTACTACCCAGTGTGTCTGTCCATTATCAACAGTACTACCCAGTGTGTCTGTCCATTATCAACAGTATTACCCAGTGTGTCTGTCCATTATCAACAGTACTACCCAGTGTGACTGTCCATTAACAACAGTACTACCCAGTGTGTCTGTCCATTATCAACAGTACTACCCCCAGTGTGTCTGTCCATTATCAACAGTACTACCCCCAGTGTGTTTGTCCATTATCAACAGTACTACCCCCAGTGTGTCTGTCCATTATCAACAGTACTACCCCCAGTGTGTCTGTCCATTATCAACAGTACTACCCCCAGTGTGTCTGTCCATTATCAACAGTACTACCCCCAGTGTCTGTCCATTATCAACAGTACTACCCAGTGTGTCTGTCCATTATCAACAGTATTACCCAGTGTGTCTGTCCATTATCAACAGTACTACCCCCAGTGTGTCTGTCCATTATCAACAGTATTACCCAGTGTGTCTGTCCATTATCAACAGTATTACCCAGTGTATCTGTCCATTATCAACAGTACTACCCAGTGTGTCTGTCCATTATCAACAGTACTACCCCCAGTGTGTCTGTCCATTATCAACAGTACTACCCCCAGTGTGTCTGTCCATTATCAACAGTACTACCCCCAGTGTGTCTGTCCATTATCAACAGTACTACCCCCAGTGTGTCTGTCCATTAACAACAGTACTACCCAGTGTGTCTGTCCATTATCAACAGTACTACCCAGTGTGTCTGTCCATTATCAACAGTATTACCCAGTGTGTCTGTCCATTATCAACAGTACTACCCAGTGTGTCTGTCCATTAACAACAGTACTACCCAGTGTGTCTGTCCATTATCAACAGTACTACCCCCAGTGTGTCTGTCCATTATCAACAGTACTACCCCCTGTGTGTTTGTCCATTATCAACAGTACTACCCCCAGTGTGTCTGTCCATTATCAACAGTACTACCCCCAGTGTGTCTGTCCATTATCAACAGTACTACCCCCAGTGTGTCTGTCCATTATCAACAGTACTACCCCCAGTGTGTCTGTCCATTATCAACAGTACTACCCAGTATGTCTGTCCATTATCAACAGTACTACCCAGTGTGTCTGTCCATTATCAACAGTACTGCCCAGTGTGTCTGTCCATTATCAACAGTACTACCCCCAGTGTGTCTGTCCATTATCAACAGTACTACCCCCAGTGTGTCTGTCCATTATCAACAGTACTAAACCCAGTGTGTCTGTCCATTATCAACAGTACTACCCCCGGTGTGTCTGTCCATTATCAACAGTATTACCCATTGTGTCTGTCAATTATCAACAGTATTACCCAGTGTGTCTGTCCATTATCAACAGTATTACCCAGTGTGTCTGTCCATTATCAACAGTATTACCCAGTGTATCTGTCCATTATCAACAGTACTACCCAGTGTGTCTGTCCATTATCAACAGTACTACCCCCAGTGTGTCTGTCCATTATCAACAGTACTACCCCCAGTGTGTCTGTCCATTATCAACAGTACTACCCCCAGTGTGTCTGTCCATTATCAACAGTACTACCCCCAGTGTGTCTGTCCATTAACAACAGTACTACCCAGTGTGTCTGTCCATTATCAACAGTACTACCCAGTGTGTCTGTCCATTATCAACAGTATTACCCAGTGTGTCTGTCCATTATCAACAGTACTACCCAGTGTGACTGTCCATTAACAACAGTACTACCCAGTGTGTCTGTCCATTATCAACAGTACTACCCCCAGTGTGTCTGTCCATTATCAACAGTACTACCCCCAGTGTGTTTGTCCATTATCAACAGTACTACCCCCAGTGTGTCTGTCCATTATCAACAGTACTACCCCCAGTGTGTCTGTCCATTATCAACAGTACTACCCCCAGTGTGTCTGTCCATTATCAACAGTACTACCCCCAGTGTCTGTCCATTATCAACAGTACTACCCAGTGTGTCTGTCCATTATCAACAGTATTACCCAGTGTGTCTGTCCATTATCAACAGTACTACCCCCAGTGTGTCTGTCCATTATCAACAGTACTACCCCCAGTGTGTCTGTCCATTATCAACAGTACTACCTCCAGTGTGTCTGTCCATTATCAACAGTACTACCTCCAGTGTGTATATCCATTATCAACAGTACTACCCCCAGTGTGTCTGTCCATTATCAACAGTACTACCCCCAGTGTGTCTGTCCATTATCAACAGTACTACCCAGTATGTCTGTCCATTATCAACAGTACTGCCCAGTGTGTCTGTCCATTATCAACAGTACTACCCCCAGTGTGTCTGTCCATTATCAACAGTACTACCCCCAGTGTGTCTGTCCATTATCAACAGTACTAACCCCAGTGTGTCTGTCCATTATCAATAGTACTACCCCCGGTGTGTCTGTCCATTATCAACAGTATTACCCAGTGTGTCTGTCCATTATCAACAGTATTACCCAGTGTGTCTGTCCATTATCAACAGTATTACCCAGTGTGTCTGTCCATTATCAACAGTATTACCCAGTGTATCTGTCCATTATCAACAGTACTACCCAGTGTGTCTGTCCATTATCAACAGTACTACCCCCAGTGTGTCTGTCCATTATCAACAGTACTACCCCCAGTGTGTCTGTCCATTATCAACAGTACTACCCCCAGTGTGTCTGTCCATTATCAACAGTACTACCCCCAGTGTGTCTGTCCATTAACAACAGTACTACCCAGTGTGTCTGTCCATTATCAACAGTACTACCCAGTGTGTCTGTCCATTATCAACAGTATTACCCAGTGTGTCTGTCCATTATCAACAGTACTACCCAGTGTGTCTGTCCATTAACAACAGTACTACCCAGTGTGTCTGTCCATTATCAACAGTACTACCCCCAGTGTGTCTGTCCATTATCAACAGTACTACCCCCAGTGTGTTTGTCCATTATCAACAGTACTACCCCCAGTGTGTCTGTCCATTATCAACAGTACTACCCCCAGTGTGTCTGTCCATTATCAACAGTACTACCCCCAGTGTGCCTGTCCATTATCAACAGTACTACCCCCAGTGTCTGTCCATTATCAACAGTACTACCCAGTGTGTCTGTCCATTATCAACAGTATTACCCAGTGTGTCTGTCCATTATCAACAGTACTACCCCCAGTGTGTCTGACCATTATCAACAGTACTACCCCCAGTGTGTCTGTCCATTATCAACAGTACTACCCCCAGTGTGTCTGTCCATTATCAACAGTACTACCCAGTGTGTCTGTCCATTATCAACAGTACTACCCAGTGTGTCTGTCCATTATCAACAGTACTACCCCCAGTGTGTCTGTCCATTATCAACAGTACTACCCCCAGTGTGTCTGTCCATTATCAACAGTACTACCCCCAGTGTGTCTGTCCATTATCAACAGTACTACCCAGTGTGTCTGTCCATTATCAACAGTACTACCCCAGTGTGTCTGTCCATTATCAACAGTACTACCCAGTGTGTCTGTCCATTATCAACAGTACTACCCAGTGTGTCTGTCCATTATCAACAGTACTACCCAGTGTGTCTGTCCATTATCAACAGTACTACCCAGTGTGTCTGTCCATTATCAACAGTACTACCCAGTGTGTCTGACCATTATCAACAGTACTACCCAGTGTGTCTGTCCATTATCAACAGTACTACCCCCAGTGTGTCTGTCCATTATCAACAGTACTACCCAGTATGTCTGTCCATTATCAACAGTACTACCCCCAGTGTGTCTGTCCATTATCAACAGTACTACCCAGTGTCTGTCCATTATCAACAGTACTACCCCCAGTGTGTCTGTCCATTATCAACAGTACTACCCCCAGTGTGTCTGTCCATTATCAACAGTACTACCCAGTGTGTCTGTCCATTATCAACAGTACTACCCAGTGTGTCTGTCCATTATCAACAGTACTACCCAGTGTGTCTGTCCATTATCAACAGTACTACCCAGTGTGTCTGTCCATTAACAACAGTACTACCCAGTGTGTCTGTCCATTAACAACAGTACTACCCAGTGTGTCTGTTCATTATCAACAGTACTACCCCCAGTGTGTCTGTCCATTATCAACAGTACTACCCAGTGTGTCTGTTCATTATCAACAGTACTACCCAGTGTATCTGTCCATTATCAACAGTACTACCCAGTGTGTCTGTCCATTATCAACAGTACTACCCAGTGTGTCTGTCCATTATCAACAGTACTACCCAGTGTGTCTGTCCATTATCAACAGTACTACCCAGTGTGTCTATCCATTATCAACAGTACTATCCAGTGTGTCTGTCCATTATCAACAGTACTACCCCCAGTGTGTCTGTCCATTATCAACAGTACTACCCAGTATGTCTGTCCATTATCAACAGTACTACCCAGTATGTCTGTCCATTATCAACAGTACTACCCAGTATGTCTGTCCATTATCAACAGTATTACCCAGTGTGTCTGTCCATTATCAACAGTATTACCCAGTGTGTCTGTCCATTATCAACAGTATTACCCAGTGTGTCTGTCCATTATCAACAGTACTACCCAGTGTGTCTGTCCATTATCAACAGTACTACCCCCAGTGTGTCTGTCCATTATCAACAGTACTACCCCCAGTGTGTCTGTCCATTATCAACAGTACTACCCCCAGTGTGTCTGTCCATTAACAACAGTACTACCCCCAGTGTGTCTGTCCATTATCAACAGTACTACCCCCAGTGTGTCTGTCCATTATCAACAGTACTACCCCCATTGTGTCTGTCCATTATCAACAGTACTACCCCCAGTGTGTCTGTCCATTATCAACAGTACTACCCCCAGTGTGTCTGTCCATTATCAACAGTACTACCCAGTGTGTCTGTCCATTATCAACAGTACTACCCCCAGTGTGTCTGTCCATTATCAACAGTACTACCCCCAGTGTGTCTGTCCATTATCAACAGTACTACCCCCAGTGTGTCTGTCCATTATCAACAGTACTACCCAGTGTGTCTGTCCATTATCAACAGTACTACCCAGTGTGTATATCCATTATCAACAGTACTACCCAGTGTGTCTGTCCATTATCAACAGTACTACCCCCAGTGTCTGTCCATTATCAACAGTACTACCCCCAGTGTGTCTGTCCATTAACAACAGTACTACCCAGTGTGTCTGTCCATTATCAACAGTACTACCCAGTGTGTCTGTCCATTATCAACAGTACTACCCAGTGTGTCTGTCCATTAACAACAGTACTACCCAGTGTGTCTGTCCATTATCAACAGTACTACCCCCAGTGTCTGTCCATTATCAACAGTACTACCCAGTATGCCTGTCCATTATCAACAGTACTACCCAGTATGTCTGTCCATTATCAACAGTACTACCCAGTGTGTCTGTCCATTAACAACAGTACTACCCAGTGTGTCTGTCCATTATCAACAGTACTACCCCCAGTGTGTCTGTCCATTATCAACAGTACTACCCCCAGTGTGTTTGTCCATTATCAACAGTACTACCCCCAGTGTGTCTGTCCATTATCAACAGTACTACCCCCAGTGTGTCTGTCCATTATCAACAGTACTACCCCCAGTGTCTGTCCATTATCAACAGTACTACCCCCAGTGTCTGTCCATTATCAACAGTACTACCCAGTGTGTCTGTCCATTATCAACAGTACTACCCCCAGTGTGTCTGTCCATTATCAACAGTACTACCCCCAGTGTGTCTGTCCATTATCAACAGTACTACCCCCAGTGTGTCTGTCCATTATCAACAGTACTACCCAGTGTGTCTGTCCATTATCAACAGTACTACCCAGTGTGTCTGTCCATTATCAACAGTACTACCCAGTGTGTCTGTCCATTATCAACAGTACTACCCCCAGTGTGTCTGTCCATTATCAACAGTACTACCCAGTGTGTCTGTCCATTATCAACAGTACTCCCCAGTGTGTCTGTCCATTATCAACAGTACTACCCCCAGTGTGTCTGTCCATTATCAACAGTACTACCCCCAGTGTGTCTGTCCATTATCAACAGTACTACCCAGTGTGTCTGTCCATTATCAACAGTACTACCCCAGTGTGTCTGTCCATTATCAACAGTACTACCCAGTGTGTCTGTCCATTATCAACAGTACTACCCAGTGTGTCTGTCCATTATCAACAGTACTACCCAGTGTGTCTGTCCATTATCAACAGTACTACCCAGTGTGTCTGTCCATTATCAACAGTACTACCCAGTGTGTCTGACCATTATCAACAGTACTACCCAGTGTGTCTGTCCATTATCAACAGTACTACCCAGTGTGTCTGTTCATTATCAACAGTACTACCCAGTATGTCTGTCCATTATCAACAGTACTACCCAGTGTGTCTGTCCATTATCAACAGTACTACCCAGTGTGTCTGTCCATTATCAACAGTATTACCCAGTGTGTCTGTCCATTATCAACAGTATTACCCAGTGTATCTGTCCATTATCAACAGTACTACCCCCAGTGTGTCTGTCCATTATCAACAGTACTACCCCCAGTGTGTCTGTCCATTATCAACAGTACTACCCCCAGTGTGTCTGTCCATTATCAACAGTACTACCCCCAGTGTGTCTGTCCATTATCAACAGTACTACCCAGTATGTCTGTCCATTATCAACAGTACTACCCAGTGTGTCTGTCCATTATCAACAGTATTACCCAGTGTGTCTGTCCATTATCAACAGTACTACCCAGTGTGTCTGTCCATTATCAACAGTACTACCCAGTGTGTCTGTCCATTATCAACAGTACTACCCAGTGTGTCTGTCCATTATCAACAGTCTGTCTCTAAATGAATAAACAGTATTACCCAGTGTATCTGTCCATTATCAACAGTCTGTCTCTAAATGAATAAACAGTATTACCCAGTGTGTCTGTCCATTATCAACAGTTTGTCTCTAAACGAATAAACAGTATTACCCAGTGTGTCTGCCCATTATCAACAGTCTGTCTCTAAATGAATAAACAGTATTACCCAGTGTGTCTGTCCATTATCAACAGTCTGTATCTAAATGAATAAACAGTATTACCCAGTGTGGGCCAAGCTTAGTGGGCTCTTTCAGCCCCAACTGAGCTAAATCATAGAATGACTCTCAAAGGGCACCCTATTCCCTACATAGTGCATTATAATGGGTCCTGGTCAAAAGTAGTGCACTTTATAGGGACCAGGGTGTCGTTTGGGACGCAGACATTCTCTAATGTAGTCTTCCTGGGGAGTCTGCCTGACTCCAAAGTGTGTGTGGTAGAGAGACTCCATCACAGTAATAGCTAATGGGCAGTGTCCTCCAGACAGAGTAAAACAGTGACATAACTCAACCGTAATGCTGACAACTGATTGGCTGGGAGGTAGAGTGAGAGAGTACATCCGTGTCATCCCACCCACAGCGGCGTTGGCAGAAAGCGGATGTTTACGGTTTTCAGGGATACAGTATTTTCAACCTAACTCCCGTTTCCCCTGAAAATGATCTTTCTACTCCTGTTACGTTAGGTTAGTGTTCTCCTGCAGCTTCACTAGCCCTGATATAGCCTCCATTATTTACACTCAATGTTCCATAATACTGGATGCTACTACAGCCATATCAAGGCTAGCTACCTTTATCTGACATATGGTTCAATAGCCTTGGATGAATTACAGGGTAATACAGGTGTATAATAAGACATGTGCCTTGGATGAATTACAGGGTAATACAGGTGTATAATAAGACATTTGCCTTGGATGAATTACAGGGTAACACAGGTGTATAATAAGCCATGTGCCTTGGATGAATTACAGGGTAATACAGGTGTATAATAAGCCATGTGCCTTGGATGCATTTCAGGGTAATACAGGTGTATAATAAGCCATGTGCCTTGGATGAATTACAGGGTAATACAGGTGTATAATAAGCCATGTGCCTTGGATGAATTACAGGGTAATACAGGTGTATAATAAGCCATGTGCCTTGGATGAATTACAGGGTAATACAGGTGTATAATAAGCCATGTGCCTTGGATGAATTACAGGGTAATACAGGTGTATAATAAGACATGTGCCTTGGATGAATTACAGGGTAATACAGGTGTATAATAAGACATGTGCCTTGCTGTAGAGGATTATTGAGGGGTGGCTACTGAAGTGTTGTCAGGTGTTCTATAGAGGATAGCGGAACACAAAGACAGACTGTTCTGATAAAAGTCCATTTGTTTGTGAAACAGTCATGCTTTTATTTCAGTTCATATCAGAACATAGCCATGAGTGTCACACTGAGAATGAATAGTGTTGAAATGGTCCTGCTGTGATGAAGTGGAAGTTAATGGAGACATGGGCTAATCTGGTGACTGACTATTGTAGATACAAACAGCATGTTTAAGTGATGCATTGTTTAGTCAGTCCGCGCGCGCGCACACACACACACACACACACACACACACACACACACACACACACACACACACACACACACACACACACACACACACACACACACACACACACACACACACACACACACACACACACACACACACTGGAGTCTTTCTACAACACACACACACACTCTGGATGCTTTCTACAACACACACACACACACACTCTGGAGTCTTTCTACAATACACACACAAACACACTCTGGAGTCTTTCTACAACACACACACTCTGGAGTCTTTCTACAACACACAAACACACTCTGGAGTCTTTCTACAACACACACACTCTGGAGTCTTTCTACAACACACAAACACACTCTGGAGTCTTTCTACAATACACACACACACACTCTGGAGTCTTTCTACAATACACACACACACACTCTGGAGTCTTTCTACAACACACAAACACACCCTGGAGTCTTTCTACAACACACACACACACACTCTGGAGTCTTTCTATGACAAACACACTTCATTCAGAGAGATTTCCTCTCCAAGGTGTCTTTAGAGCAAAACCAGTCCAGGCCAACAGCATGATTAAAAGTACTGCAGTCACAATGCTGGCTGGCTGAGAGCTCCAGAGAGCTCAATGGACACATGCGCACCCACACACACACACACACACACACACACACACACACACACACACACACACACACACACACACACACACACACACACACACACACACACACACACACACACACACTGGAGTCTTTCTACAACACACACACACACTCTGGATGCTTTCTACAACACACACACACACACACTCTGGAGTCTTTCTACAATACACACACAAACACACTCTGGAGTCTTTCTACAACACACACACTCTGGAGTCTTTCTACAACACACAAACACACTCTGGAGTCTTTCTACAACACACACACTCTGGAGTCTTTCTACAACACACAAACACACTCTGGAGTCTTTCTACAATACACACACACACACTCTGGAGTCTTTCTACAATACACACACACACACTCTGGAGTCTTTCTACAACACACAAACACACCCTGGAGTCTTTCTACAACACACACACACACTCTGGAGTCTTTCTATGACAAACACACTTCATTCAGAGAGATTTCCTCTCCAAGGTGTCTTTAGAGCAAAACCAGTCCAGGCCAACAGCATGATTAAAAGTACTGCAGTCACAATGCTGGCTGGCTAAGAGCTCCAGAGAGCTCAATGGACACATGCGCACCCACACACACACACACACACACACACACACACACACACACACACACACACACACACACACACACACACACACACACACACACACACACACACACACACACACACACACACACACACACACACACACACAGTTTTATTAGAAAGGATATGCAGAGTAGACACTTCTTCTGTAATCTAAAGTGGTTGCCAGAGTAACAATGACACTCAGTGCTTTCTTCTCTCTATGTGTTCCCTCCATTCTTCAGGCCTCATTACACTGTGGCCTGATTACAAGGAGAGGACAGTTCATCTCTCCGTTCAGGAAGAGGACAAATAGGATCCTAAATTGCCAATTTAATGGATGAGAACCATAATAACAAGGAGCACGGAGGGTGAAATACTTTAAGACAAACTGGAAGTCCAAGTGCTGTAATGAAAATGAATGTAGGCTACATACCCCAACGTCCTCCTTGTTTACAGCCATTTCCCTCCCTTGCCATACATTGGAGAGGACAGAGGCAACGAGGCAAACCCTTTAGTAGGAACTACATTCTGTGTTAATATGACCACTTCCCTTTATGGACAAAGAGCCTGAGAATGCAAGCCTCTATAGCACACATCACTGGTTCTATAACAACGCTACACTGTATCATTGCTTTACCAAACAGTCTGGAATGCATCAGTGCCAATTATTGGCAAGACAATGGCAAGTTGGCATGTTGGAGCAGAAACAGACTGGCCACCAGGCCATGGAGGAGACGCAGTGAGGGAACAGAGAGGGTTCTGTATATCACACTAACCCCCTGACGTCTAGCAGATGGGATAGCTGAGCGTGTCTCCTTCCGTCTGGTCTCTGTGCCAGGCTAGTCTGAACGATGAGATCCAGACAGAGGCAAGGGAACGGTCCCCTCGTAGCCAGAGAAGAGAACCTCTACCTTGCGGACTGGAGAGCGAGGCTGAGACTGTTAGTTTCGTATAGCTCCGCCACCATGACGAATACTGTATTTTTATGCTGCGTTTTATACACACACACACAAAAAACTATTTCAGAGGGTTGAGGATGGGTTTCTCTCATTCTGAAATGTGAGATTAATACAATACAAGTTGCTGTCAGTCAATAATGATAATCATCATAGAGAGATTGAGATAAAAAGAGATGTGATAGATAGATTACAGAACCACTTAGCCTGTCATGAGCCACAAGTCTGAGAGCCACTGAATAAGCTGTTGCCATGACATTCTATTTACCTAAATTCAAAGGAGAAAGAGTGTTCTCTTAATTACCTGCAGTTCGGTCTGTTGCTACACGTTACGGTAGTGTTCTTCCTTCTGGGTTTGGCCACCAGCAGGCTTCTGTCCCGGCCCATTACTACAACACCTGCTTTAACTACTCAACTAATCCTCCAAAACTTTGATTAGCTGAATCAGGAGCAGCAAATCATGTCTACTGCACACCATATATTTCTATAGGAACGTTCTGTAACTTCCCACAGTCTGGAATAAGTGTCACTTATTCTCAAGTTATCACCTTATCATATTTCCCACGCGAAAAATCGATTCACATTGAAGAAAACATTAAAAGTACATCTACTAAGGCTGACCATATGAATGGACAGATACTGACCCCTGAACATACGTATTGACTGTTAAAATGTTACCGTACAGGTATTTTAAATGTCTGTAATGTCTAATTGTTAAAGTTTTTTCAATGTACAGTATGTACATTTTAAAGTATTTTTGTTCGTAATGTATTTTTGGTGATGTGTCTGACCCCAGGAAAACTAGCTGTCATGGCATCTTCTAATGGGGATCAAAATCAAATCACCGTATCACCTTGAAAGTGATTATACAGTCTAACTCTCCTGTGATGACTGTCATTTCTTCTGTGTACCTAGCCTACCTGTCGGGGTGAATAGGGAATAGGGACGTCAGTGATGTTAGTGGTGCTGACAGAGGGTTGGTTGGTTCACACTGTGATGCCAGAACATGATTACATTGGTGACCCGCGAGCTGAATACTAAACATTTCCTCGATGCTCATCAGGGAGTCGTTAGCGGCAACATCCCGAACAGCTGTAGCCTTTTCAAAGTGAGGGAAGAAATCTCTACTACCAAAGGAACAAACTGACAACTGACTTGAGCCAGAATGCACATACAGAAGCACGTGCGTACGCACACACACACAAACTCCAGTTGTTCATTCAGCCCCCAATACTTTGATATTTCATTCACTGTTCCTTCCTCAGTCTCCCTGCATGAGATGTAAGATCTAGCTGTTCAATCACTCAAACCTGGATGTCATTTAACTGTGTGCAGTGTTCCTGTGTCACTAGACAGCAGATGAGAGGCTGTTTGTGGGTGGTTTTAAATCAAATGCCAATAGCTTAGGGACCTGTTGGGAAAGGCAAAGCATTAGAGCAGAGTGGTACAGGGGAGAAACAACAGAGCTCCTGGGTAGTGTTCAGTAGGCACCAAACGGGAAAACATAATTAAACAAATACATCTAAAAGAGCATTCTGATTGGAGTTCAGGTAGTGACTATTCGTTTCGACATGTTTTCTCCAGTTTTGAGCCTATTGAACACTGCCCGGATCTTTCAAAGCTCAACTCTGGGAGACGCAATCAAATCATCTGATAGCCAGTACAGAAGAAGACATTTTTTTTTATTTCACCTTTATTTAACCAGGTAGGCTAGTTGAGAACAAGTTCTCATTTGCAACTGCGACCTGGCCAAGATAAAGCATAGCAGTGTGAACAGACAACAACACAGAGTTACACATGGAGTAAACAATAGACAAGTCAATAACATGGTAGAAAAAAGAGAATCTATATACAATGTGTGCAAAAGGCATGAGGTAGGCAATAAATCGAATAATTACAATTTAGCAGATTAACACTGGAGTGATAAATCATCAGATGATCATGTGCAAGAAGAGATACTGGTGTGCAAAAGAGCAGAAAAGTAAATAAATAAAAGCAGTATGGGGGTGAGGTAGGTAAGTTGGGTGGGTAGTTTACAGATGGACTATGTACAGCTGCAGCGATCGGTTAGCTGCTCGGATAGCAGATTTTTAAAGTTGTTGAGGGAGATAAAAGTCTCCAATTTCAGAGATTTTTGCAATTCGTTCCAGTTGCAGGCAGCAGAGAACTGGAAGGAAAGGCGTCCAAATGAGGTTTTGGCTTTAGGGATGATCAGTGAGATACACCTGCTGGAGCGCGTGCTACGGGTGGGTGTAGCCATCGTGACCAGTGAACTGAGATAAGGCGGCACTTTACCTAGCATAGCCTTGTAGATGACCTGGAGCCAGTGGGTCTGACGACGAACATGTAGCGAGGGCCAGCCGACTAGGGCATACAGGTCGCAGTGGTGGGTCGTATAAGGTGCTTTAGTAACAAAACGGATGGCACTGTGATAAACTGCATCCAGTTTGCTGAGTAGAGTATTGGAAGCTATTTTGTAGATGACATCGCCGAAGTCGAGGATCGGTAGGATAGTCAGTTTTACTAGGGTAAGTTTGGCGGCGTGAGTGAAGGAGGCTTTGTTCCGGAATAGAAAGCCGACTCTAGATTTGATTTTGGATTGGAGATGTTTGATATGAGTCTGGAAGGAGAGTTTGCAGTCTAGCCACACACCTAGGTACTTATAGATGTCCACATATTCTAGGTCGGAACCATCCAGGGTGGTGATGCTAGTCGGGCGTGCGGGTGCAGGCAGCGAGCGGTTGAAAAGCATTGACCCGTTCTCTGTGTTGTCTCGTCAGTAGAGTAGTCTGTGTGTCGTTGTTGGTCGTTTGTTTCACAAGCGAGACAAATGGTTGGTTATTTGTAAAAAATAGTTAATTTTTTTATGCCTCAGAGAGATGCTATGAGTCACCATTGTAATTCAGAGCCAACAGAGACACTCCATCACGCCCCTCAAGCTCCATGGGAGAGCTTCAGCGAGATGAAAATAGCCTAGCATAGTCTAAACACACGCACACACACACACACCAGAGCACATCACAGACCACAGAGTATATCACATAGCAAATAAAATGTGATTTGTTTGATTTGATTTTCTAAATCTTTAAGCAGTGCAGCGAACATAACAGAGCCATGCTTTCAAGTTGTGCTCCGAAGCTTCACACATCAAAACAATCTATCCTCAGACTTAATTACACGTTTCTATGTCTATCTTGATGGCTCTGCAAGCCATGCAGTGATGACATGTGATGAGAAGAGCTGTGACAGTTCCGTTATCTTATGTAAAGTATTAGCAATGCAGATGACCCGCACCGGGGGATGGAATCGTTTAGAACAGGAAAACCAGGGTTGGGTAGTAACTGCTTACATGTAATCAGTTACATGTAATATGATTACAAAAAACTAACTGTAATCGGTTTCATCACCAGCAAAAATATTGTAATCAGAATACAGATACTTTTGAAAAACTAGACTACTTCTTGGATTACTTTTAAATTCAGAAAGGATGTTTGCGGGAAATTACATCTTTCTGTTTTCTCAACGACATTCAATTCAGCATTGAAAAAAGGCGCAAGTGTAAGTTTATTCCACCTGAGCTAGTCTGACGACAAGTCAGAGGCCATTATGATGACACACCAAATGCATTCTAATGCCTCTTAAGGGGAAATGTAATCCGATTACATTACTGAGTTTGGGTAATCCAAAAGTTACGTTACTGATTACAATTTTGGACAGGTAACTAGTAACTAACAGATTACGTTTAGAAAGTATCCTACCCAACGCTGAGGAAAACGCATGGAGTTATGATTTGGTTAGAACAAGGTAACCACCAGGATTTTCTCTACTTGAATGGACTAAAAGAAACAAGTAGCCTACATAATCAACACTTGACATAGTCTATGCTTTTGATATAGCATAGGCCAACATCCATCTGCCTCTGAAGCACTGTGTCAGAAGCACTGTGTCAGAAGCACTGTGTCTGAAGCACTGTGTCTGAAGCACTGTGTCTGAAGCACTGTGTCTGAAGCACTGTGTCTGAAGCACTGTGTCTGAAGCACTGTGTCTGAAGCACTGTGTCTGAAGCACTGTGTCTCTGTGATATTTCAAGGTAAAAATGGGTTTTTTATCTGACAGCTACTTATTGGTGAACATTCAGACAAATGCTAAGGGCCATTTCAATTCTGAGACAGATCCACACTGCCATGCAACTGGCTGGAGCTAGACCACGTCATCAAACTGACTGGAGGTCAGTCCAGTGATATCATCAACAGATTAAACCGGCAGCCTGGTCGGAAGGGAAAATATAATCTTCAAATCACAAGTGAGCCCAAAAAAAGAACCCCATCTGGTTTATAGCCGTGGCCAGACCGCCAGTGTTCAGCCAGCTAGACTAAGCCTGTCCAGAGCCGTGATATAGTGACAGACCTATAATCACAATCACACGGCAACACACAAGAACAATTTACTGGTGCGGTTGATGAGAGAACAATACGGTTGGATGAGGTTGGATAGACTTCAGAGGGTGATACTTTCTCACTTCAATGGGGAGTCACTTCAATGGGGAGTAGGGAATGTTCTCGTTTGTTAATAACTGTGGGGAAATCAATGCTGTGACCTTGGGAATAGTACACCTGGTCACGTAGATGGTTAGATCATTACGAGCTCAAAGAAACACTAGGGGTAGTGAAGACAGTAAGGCCAACTATTCCTAACATACCAAAACACAACACTCTACAGATACCAATAAGCTTCATGGAAATAAATCCATTCCATATGCTCAAGTCCAGGAGGCGGGAATCTGAACCTGAAGCACCACCTGGAAACAGATGGTCTACAGATAGAACAGAGAGAACAAAGATGTGTCCCACAGTAAAAGCCAAGGCTATTTTAGTCATTCATGACATTATGGAGCTATAACATTGAATTGAGCTTGAAGTGATGTTATGGTAATGCCACACATAGGATACTTCTATTTTGAAGTGGTTGTAATTGGATATAGCACATCAGATATGCCCATTGAATGATAACATTCTCAACCTCGTCCTTTTGATCATTTCCTCTTTTAAGTGGACTCTGAAAGTCGAGTAGTTTCAACCTGCCAGCGGATTCCTGAAAGAAAAGGACTTAAAACCCTGAACTCACTGTCCCTTCTGTTAATTGCACTTCCCACGCAGCAGCTAAATGAGAGGCCATCTGTCAAACCGGTCAAACTATTCTGCTGTGCTCGGTCTATTTTAAGGGATAACCTTCACCGCTCTCATTTCCCCGGCAAAACAATGTCACCATGGAAATAAAGCATTGTAACCCGAGGTGTTTGTTTGGACTGTACCTGCTGCGAGACCAGAGAGTCCATATAGAAACACCTCGGTCAATGTTCTGTAGAGACCTGAAGAGGGTCCATAGGTACGTGTCTCTAGAAGCAGAAAGCTTTTCGCTTGACTTTATGACTTACACCCCTTTATGACATTTCCATGGCAACTAAGGGTTAATTAGCTTCTTTTTACGTAAGAGAACCTCGTTCTTGTGAAGTGTTGACATGTTTGTAATGGGTGTAATGACTCCTGGATCCTGTGACATTATGACACAGTAATAAGCCTAATTGATGTTTCAAGGGAAACAGATGATTCCTCTTGCTGAGGAATAGAGGAATGCAGTGTTGACTCTGGTCGTCATCGTATAGTAAACATGAATCTAATGGTTGTAGAAGGCCTTCATTTATCATTTCAACCAAGATGATACACAGGGTCAGACAGAAAGTAACAAAGATTCTGAAATGCAGATGTGTGTGCTGCGAGGTCAGGAAGTCATAGGCTTACTTCTCCAGAAGGACTATACTAAGGACTTTCGTCCCCCCACAAGCCATCATTGTTTGGCCTTAGCAGGAACTCATAACCTCATTCCCTGCATATACTGTAAACCTCTCTCAGGTCATGACTGAGGGCAGGGGTATCAGAACACAGCAAGGTCATGAAACAAAGAGAAGGCTCAGGATCCTATTCTGGCATCAAACAAACAGTCTGTGGGCAACAGAGCTCTCTCTCTCTCTCTCTCTGAAGATACAGTAATATAATCCACAGGGAACTGAAAGAGTTTTTATGCCCTTTGAAGATCAAGTGTAATGCCCCTGAGATCAAACGTACTGTATCTCATCATCCCAGATTGCAGTAAATGAACTGCCAGTGTCTCGCAGCCAGGGAACTCCCACAGCCTGTGAACACATCTGCATAATTTTGTCGACAAAATAGAAAAGCACTGCGGTGCCAGCAGACCAATGTTATATGGTTAGAGTGGCCAAGGTGGGAGTGTTTCCTCTAATCAGGACCAACACACAGTGCTTCACAACAACTACAGACCCTGTCTG
This sequence comes from Salvelinus fontinalis, assembly GCF_029448725.1. Taxonomy (NCBI): domain Eukaryota; kingdom Metazoa; phylum Chordata; class Actinopteri; order Salmoniformes; family Salmonidae; genus Salvelinus; species Salvelinus fontinalis. The sequence continues at coordinate 18,688,493 of NC_074698.1, forward strand.
GGATGCAGCTGTAGAGATGACATGTGACACAACTCATAAAACCATTATACAATTTTGGAGTTGACTCTTTTTCAAATATTTTTTTTACAAAGCTTTATTTTTTAAGTTCAAAATGTTTAAATACAGTGGGGCAAAAAAGTATTTAGTTAGCCACCAATTGTGCAAGTTCTCCCACTTAAAAAGATGAGAGAGGCCTGTAATTTTCATCATAGGTACACTTCAACTATGACAGACAAAATGAGAAAAAAAATCCAGAAAATCACATTGTAGGATTTTTAAAGAATTTATTTGCAAATTATGGTGGAAAGTAAGTATTTGGTCACCTACAAACAAGCAAGATTTGTAACTTCTTCTTTAAGAGGCTCCTCTGTCCTCCACTCGTTACCTGTATTAATGGCACCTGTTTGAACTTGTTAGCAGTATAAAAGACACCTGTCCACAACCTCAAACAGTCACACTCCAAACTCCACTATGGCCAAGACCAAAGAGCTGTCAAAGGACACCAGAAACAAAATTGTAAACCTGCACCAGGCTGGGAAGACTGAATCTGCAGAGAAGAATGGGAGAAACTCCCCAAATACAGGTGTGCCAAGCCTTTAGCGTCATACCCAAGAAGACTCGAGGCTATAATCGCTGCCAAAGGTGTTTCAACAAAGTTATGAGTAAAGGGTCTGAATACTTATGTAAATGTTAACCTGATTTTGCTTTGTCACTATGGGGTATTGTGTATAGATTGATGAGGGGGATTTTTTTTTTAATACATTCTAGAATAAGGCTGTAATGTAACAAAATGTGGAATTAGTTAAGGGGTCTGAATACTTTTCGAATGCACTGTTACTCGCTCTTCAACTCTCTTTCCTCTCGTCATATAAATATTTATTTTTAAAGTAATGGTCTGTGAATTGCAGAAACTCACTCCTAGGCTCAAAATGATGGTCAAGGATAAAGGAACAAGGAACACATAAAACTTAACCAGACAAACAAAATCAGTGTCCCCACCTCCCAAAAAAATGGTTCTCAAATAAAAGTAATGTTGTTGATTATCTAAAATAAAATAAACCAGCCCCCGTTGACATAATATGGGCAGAGAGCTGTGACTACCAGATCTAACGTTAATGATAACCAAATGGTGCTCCCACAACACAGAACGAGTGACCAAGAGTAAGCCTAGCCATCTGGACTCCCAGCTCGCTGAAACAGGGAGTCAGAACAGGGTTGCTCCTGAAAGACACATAATACCCAGCAGATAAGCCTGTGTTATTCAATCAATCGATCAAACAAACGATCAGTTAACTCTATATTTGCACCAGAGGGAAAACAGTTACAGAGGCACTGTAGTGACAGAGTAACACAAGTCCTAACTGATGGTCGTATGAGCAGGCTGGCAGAGTGACACAAGTCCTAACTGATGGTCTTATGAGTAGGCTGGCAGAGTGACACAAGTCCTAACTGATGGTCGTATGAGTAGGCTGGCAGAGTGACACAAGTCCTAACTGATGGTCTTATGAGTAGACTGGCAGAGTGACACAAGTCCTAACTGATGGTCATATGAGCAGGCTGGCAGAGTGACACAAGTCCTAACTGATGGTCGTATGAGTAGGCTGGCAGAGTGGCACAAGTCCTAACTGATGGTCTTATGAGTAGGCTGGCAGAGTGACACAAGTCCTAACTGATGGTCGTATGAGTAGGCTGGCAGAGTGACACAAGTCCTAACTGATGGTCGTATGAGTAGACTGGCAGAGTGACACAAGTCCTAACTGATGGTCGTATGAGCAGGCTGGCAGAGTGACACAAGTCCTAACTGATGGTCGTATGAGTAGGCTGGCAGAGTGACACAAGTCCTAACTGATGGTCTTATGAGTAGGCTGGCAGAGTGACACAAGCCCTAACTGATGGTCGTATGAGTAGGCTGGCAGAGTGACACAAGTCCTAACTGATGGTCGTATGAGTAGGCTGGCAGAGTGACACAAGTCCTAACTGATGGTCTTATGAGTAGGTTGGCAGAGTGACACAAGTCCTAACTGATGGTCTTATGAGTAGGCTGGCAGAGTGACACAAGTCCTAACTGATGGTCGTATGAGCAGGCTGGCAGAGTGACACAAGTCCTAACTGATGGTCGTATGAGCAGGCTGGCAGAGTGACACAAGTCCTAACTGATGGTCGTATGAGTAGGCTGGCAGAGTGACACAAGTCCTAACTGATGGTCGTATGAGTAGGCTGGCAGAGTGACACAAGTCCTAACTGATGGTCTTATGAGTAGACTGGCAGAGTGACACAAGTCCTAACTGATGGTCGTATGAGTAGACTGGCAGAGTGACACAAGTCCTAACTGATGGTCGTATGAGTAGGCTGGCAGAGTGACACAAGTCCTAACTGATGGTCGTATAAGTAGGCTGGCAGAGTGACACAAGTCCTAACTGATGGTCTTATGAGTAGGCTGGCAGAGTGACACAAGTCCTAACTGATGGTCGTATGAGTAGGCTGGCAGAGTGACACAAGTCCTAACTGATGGTCGTATGAGTAGGCTGGCAGAGTGACACAAGTCCTAACTGATGGTCTTATGAGTAGACTGGCAGAGTGACCCAAGTCCTAACTGATGGTTGTATGAGTAGACTGGCAGAGTGACACAAGTCCTAACTGATGGTCTTATGAGTAGACTGGCAGAGTGACACAAGTCCTAACTGATGGTCGTATGAGTAGGCTGGCAGAGTGACACAAGTCCTAACTGATGGTCGTATGAGTAGGCTGGCAGAGTGACACAAGTCCTAACTGATGGTCGTATGAGTAGGCTGGCAGAGTGACACAAGTCCTAACTGATGGTCGTATGAGCAGGCTGGCAGAGTGACACAAGTCCTAACTGATGGTCGTATGAGTAGGCTGGCAGAGTGACACAAGTCCTAACTGATGGTCTTATGAGTAGGCTGGCAGAGTGACACAAGTCCTAACTGATGGTCTTATGAGTAGGCTGGCAGAGTGACACAAGTCCTAACTGATGGTCGTATGAGTAGACTGGCAGAGTGACACAAGTCCTAACTGATGGTCTTATGAGTAGACTGGCAGAGTGACACAAGTCCTAACTGATGGTCGTATGAGTAGGCTGGCAGAGTGACACAAGTCCTAACTGATGGTCGTATGAGTAGACTGGCAGAGTGACACAAGTCCTAACTGATGGTCTTATGAGTAGACTGGCAGAGTGACACAAGTCCTAACTGATGGTCGTATGAGTAGGCTGGCATAGTGACACAAGTCCTAACTGATGGTCGTATGAGTAGGCTGGCAGAGTGACACAAGTCCTAACTGATGGTCGTATGAGTAGGCTGGCAGAGTGACACAAGTCCTAACTGATGGTCGTATGAGTAGGCTGGCAGAGTGACACAAGTCCTAACTGATGGTCTTATGAGTAGGCTGGCAGAGTGACACAAGTCCTAACTGATGGTCTTATGAGTAGGCTGGCAGAGTGACACACACAGACAACAACATACTGTAACATCTCTAAATGTTTTGCTTAGTGTCTTAGATATTTATGTGAAGATTTTGCACTTAAACCAAATAAACCAAACAAAGAAATTATGACGTAGACCTAGCATACTTCCAATAGCACCACCCTGTGGTTTAGCCTACAGTTCTCTAAATAGCTCCTAAAATCAGTGTGGTACAAAAGTTCTTCACAAGACAATGGCATACCTACCTACTCCATTCAGTTTGCAACTAGCATGGTAGACATTCCATACAATGACCAACGCGATACCTACCATGCAACAGCCTAAACCTTTCACAGTTTTAGGTTTAGTTGTAGGACAGAAGAAAACGCAAAATGTTCAGAAAAACTGGGAGATATAAGTACCCTAACTTACCTCTTCCACAGTGAGCGGCATACATATTCTATATTCCTTCATCAACATATTCTTCCTCCGTCAAGACTGTTGTCAAAAAAACGACTAGAAGTTGAAACGACGTTTAGGTTCTGTGTCTGTTGGCGGTCTATGGCAACTCAAACTTATGCCAGCGCTAGGCAATTGTCATCAAAGATAAGCACGAGACTGATAAAAAACAAAACAATCTTTATATTTGATTAGAACAACTATGCTATCCCAGTCCAGTGTTGAATGTGAGCGTCCGTCCCACTGCAATCACACGACCGAGCAGAGCAAAGTAAACGCAGTCATCCTCTCACTGAAATCATGAGGGAACATCCACTAAAACGACACATTAGCAAAATAATTGGCACGGTAAAGATCAGCAACGCTTCTGATGGTAATATTCGTTGTAAAAGAAAAGCATTACAAAAACGGTGATGAACTCTAGGCTAAATTCCTCTGAGTACTATCCAAGACTCATCCGAAGTGTCGTGCGGCAGTGCTAACGACCCGGACAAAGCAAGCACACTGTGAGCTCTGAATTGAGCCACGTTGGTCCCAAATCACAATTGGCGAGTTTGCTGTTGTTGTTCGGCTACATCATCAAGGTGATGCTGCTGTCTGACCGTAAACTGACGATACTCTATTGCAACATTCAGCACTCCCTCTTTACTTCGCAATGAACAGAAAACAACTGCCCATTCATTCCGATGTGGAAATAGGCAACCTGGTCTCAGAGCATTTCATAATAATATTTATTTAAATCCGAGATACTCTTTTTGGTATGGTATGTTACGTTTTGTGTGGCATGTATTAATTTGTGGATGTCCATCACCCATTTCATATGATATTTTACAAATTACAATTCATGTTATTTGTTAAGACTTTTCAAAATGCACAATATTTTACGAATTGGCAAGTTGTACAATATGTTACGAATTTTCTAAATATACAATATGTTACGAATTAGCAAAACGTATGATATGTTACGAAGCTAGCTAGGTGGCTAGGTGGCCAACATTAGCTAGCTGGCTAATGTTAGCTAGGTTACGGGATAGGGGTAGGGTTAAGTTTAGGAGTTAGTTTAAAATGTTAGAGTTAGGGGAAGGGTTAGCTAAAATGGTTAAGGTTAGGGTGGGAGTTAGCTAACATGCTAAGTAGTTGAAAAGTAGCTAAAAAGTAGTAAGTATTTGAAAAGTTAGCCTATCTAAAATGCCAAAGTTGTCCACGATGAACTCTCAACCTTTGGGTTGCTAGACGTTGTGTTGTATGCCTACCCATCCACCCCGATCAACAAGGCTACTTTCATTTTTCCTTTAAGTAATCATCTGCCTTATGTAACCATATCAAACATAACATATCATACTCGTTCCAATCCAGGATTTACATTACTATGTTACATCTATTCTATGAGACCAGGCTGAAAAAGGATGCTGCAACTGAAGTCACCCTACAGCCTTCAACCCTGGGCGCATGAGCAGCGGTGCATGCAGCTCAGCCAGAGATCACCAAACATAAATAACCCGTTTCACAAAACCTATAATAAACCAATCTATTTTTTTGTTCAGTAAAATATTTAATTTGTGCAACCATAACTGTGCGCTATAGCTATAGATTGCATAACCATCCCTAATGTGAATAATGGTAGGTTATAGGATTTTTCTGCCTACATTGCAGTGCATGGATCTAGTAAAAATAGTTAAAATAAAGCCAGTTCACAAATTCATACCGTAGCATCACAAGTCACTGTAAAGCCCCAAAACTGTACGTCACAATGAGAAGCGAATGTTAATTTTCCGGCTTTTATTTTGAAAAGGACACATGTGTGTTTGCCTACGGGAAAATAAAATGTGACACACCGTCACAAATTGTGCTAAATTACAAAAGCCTATGTTATTTCAAAGCAATCAGTGCAGTGAAATTGCAGTGCACTCATTTGCTACATTCTGCTCTACAGTCTCGTGCGGTCAGGCGGGCGCTGTCCATGGTGCTGAAATGGCTGATATTACAAACCTCAGAACTTGCAATGGGTGATAGTCTACTACCGTGGTTTTCAAACATCTCCCCCAGACGTTTCACACAATGTTGTTGTAGCCCTGAACTAGCTCACCTGATTTACCCATTCAAGGGCTTGATGATTAGTTGACAAGTTGAATCAGGTATGCTAGCTGTGGAATAGTTACAATACATGGAAAGGCCGGAGGTCCGAGGAAAGGTTTGAAAAACCTGGCCTATTACATTAAGGCATAGCACCCCACCAGGCAAAAAAATGGTTGAATCAACATCATTACCACATCATTTCAACGACAACAAAAAAATATACGTGATGACATTGAATCAATGTGGAAAACTGATTGGATTTGCAAAAAGTCATCAATGTAAGGGAATGTCGTCTTTTTTCCCACTGAATTCACATTAGTTAGACCTCAGCCAAATGTAAATCAGAACATTGAACTGATATCTGTGTCACGTGAGACATTTCATTTTGATTGCAGATTATTTGCAAAAAGTAAATAGCTCCTTGCTTGTATTAATAATTACATCAGATAGGCATCCTAGCTGATTAACAGCACCCATCTTTACTTGACACCCAGTGCCATAACACTTTACTTGACACCCAGTGCAATAACACTTTACTTGACACCCAGTGCCATAACACTTTCCTTGACACCCAGTGCCATAACACTTTACTTGACACCCAGTGCCATGACACTTTACTTGACACCCAGTGCCATAACACTTTACTTGACACCCAGTGCCATGACACTTTACTTGACACCCAGTGCCATGCCACTTTCCTTGACACCCAGTGCCATGACACTTTACTTGACACCCAGTGCCATGAAACTTTACTTGTCACCCAGTGCCATAACACTTTCCTTGACACCCAGTGCCATGACACTTTACTTGACACCCAGTGCCATGAAACTTTACTTGTCACCCAGTGCCATGACACTTTACTTGTCACCCAGTGCCATGACACTTTACTTGACACCCAGTGCCATGACACTTTACTTGACACCCAGTGCCATGACACTTTCCTTGTCACCCAGTGCCATGACACTTTACTTGACACCCAGTGCCATGAAACTTTCCTTGACACCCAGTGCCATGAAACTTTACTTGTCACCCAGTGCTAAGTACTGAGAGATCCTTGATGAAAACCACATCGTAATACTGTATGTCATAACAGCTGACATAACTTGTCATAACCTGTCATAATATGGTCAAACATTGTCATGACCCATATATTTACACCTGTTGTGACATACATTTACACCTGTTGTGACATATATTGCATTATTTTATGACTGGTTATGACACCTGCATAGGAATATCAAAACCCACAAACCCAGAAATTAGTTTTTTCCCTGCCAAGAAAATTCCTTTCGTTTAAAAGTTTGTTTCTTAAATCCTTTTTTGTTGATGTTGTAATGAATTAATTACACTCATATTTTTTTTCATCATATTTAAAATAATTTTATGCCACTGTCATGGAGATTTATGACCATCCTGTGTCACTTTACTTGGACTAGGAAGACACTTTATGACACTGTCAAAAAATATTATGACATCATAATCATATCAGCCAGATAGGCCTATCACGTACAGTACATGCCCTTATAACAGTCATCAGTCAAAAAGAGGGTGTCTTGTCCTGCTCCTGAAATCTGCTCCAGCATTCATCCCAGTCATCCACAACAGAGCCTTAGGGTAGGTGCATGTCTGACATCAATGTGTCCGCAATTACAACGATCATTTAATAATTTAATATATATATTCAACATAAACATACTGTTGACATGTATGCTATGGTGGAATGCAATGTTTTGTCTTGTGTGGTATGTTTTGTAGGTCCATATTATAACAGGTTATGACAAGTCATATCAGCTGTTATGACATATTATGGACATGGTTATGACAAACTCATAACGTGTTATGACGCTGGGTGTCAAGTAAAGTGTTCCCCAAATATGAAAACAATTATTAATCTACTGAAAGAACATTCACCTTAATGTGTGGTCTTGCTTCTTCACTTCTTTCTTCACCCTATTTATCTCCATTACATAGGCCTAGGCTACTGATCAAACTCATGTAGAGAATAATCTAGCTAGATGTGTTATCTCTAATGTATTATCGTTCAATATGGTAATCCCTGAGCATCAATGCATGTACTTATCTCCAACACTAGATGTCACCGCTGAACTTCTATTCTAAAAAGCCTTGGCCAGTTTGATGAGGGTGAAAGAAAGAGGGAGAGAGAGATGCGTAGCACCACACATTTATATATATTTTGCCCACACAGAATACAGATTCCTGAGTATTTCTCCCATTTTACCAGTTTGGATTGAGAAAACGTAATGTGCTCAGCCCAAGGGAGAACGCAGGAAGCTACTGGATAACAGTCTCCCAGGTAAAGTCAGGTGTTTTATGTACAGCGTGTGATAAATGTTCAGCAATCAACAAAAATACATATCGAAATCCAGAAAATAAGAACTAGAATAAACTTTTTAGCAAACACCCAGAGTGAACTACAGCCTTGAACTGTAGGCCTTCTGCCTTGAACTGTAGGCCTTCAACCTTGAACTGTAGGCCTTCAACCTTGAACTGCAGGCCTTCTGCCTTGAACTGCAGGCCTTCTGCCTTGAACTGTAGGCCTTCAGCCTTGAACCGTAGGCCTTCTGCCTTGAACCGTAGGCCTTCTGCCTTGAACCGTAGGCCTTCTGCCTTGAACCGTAGGCCTTCTGCCTTGAACCGTAGGCCTTCGGCCTTGAACCGTAGGCCTTCGGCCTTGAACCGTAGGCCTTCGGCCTTGAACCGTAGGCCTCCGGCCTTGAACCGTAGGCCTCCGGCCTTGAACCGTAGCCCTCCGGCCTTGAACCGTAGGCCTCCTGCCTTGAACCGTAGGCCTCCTGCCTTGAACCGTAGGCCTCCTGCCTTGAACCGTAGGCCTTCTGCCTTGAACCGTAGGCCTTCTGCCTTGAACCGTAGGCCTTCTGCCTTGAACCGTAGGCCTTCTGCCTTGAACCGTAGGCCTTCTGCCTTGAACCGTAGACCTTCTGCCTTGAACCGTAGGCCTCCGGCCTTGAACCGTAGGCCTTCTGCCTTGAACCGTAGGCCTTCTGCCTTGAACTGTAGGCCTTCTGCCTTGAACTGTAGGCCTTCTGCCTTGAACTGTAGGCCTTCTGCCTTGAACTGTAGGCCTCCGGCCTTGAACTGTAGGCCTCCGGCCTTGAACTGTAGGCCTCCGGCCTTGAACTGTAGGCCTTCGGCCTTGAACTGTAGGCCTTCGGCCTTGAACTGTAGGCCTTCGGCCTTGAACTGTAGGCCTTCTGCCTTGAACTGTAGGCCTTCTGCCTTGAACTGTAGGCCTTCGGCCTTGAACTGTTGGCCTTCAACCTTGAACTGTAGGTCTTCGGCCTTGAACTGTAGGTCTTCGGCCTTGAACTGTAGGTCTTTGGCCTTGAACTGTTGGCCTTCGGCCTTGAACTGTTGGCCTTCGGCCTTGAACTGTAGGCCTTCGGCCTTGAACTGTAGGTCTTCGGCCTTGAACTGTTGGCCTTCGGCCTTGAACTGTTGGCCTTCGGCCTTGAACTGTAGGTCTTCGGCCTTGAACTGTTGGCCTTCGGCCTTGAACTGTAGGCCTTCTGCCTTGAACTGTAGGTCTTCGGCCTTGAACTGTTGGCCTTCGACCTTGAACTGTAGGCCTTCGGCTTTGAACTGTAGGCCTTCAGCCTTGAACTGTAGGCCTACTGAGGAAATCTTCACAACAGGCATATCGCACTTGAAACTTGAAACATGATATTGTGTAACATTGAAAATTGTGAACGGATAGGTAGGCAGGTAACTAGCAGCAGTTTTAACCGATTCCTCCAGTGCTGAAGGTCTGAAACAGACAGGCATAAATACCAGTTAGTAACCCTCCTATCTGAATGAACCAAACGTCCATACAATTGCCTTTCTAAAAAAGAATACATAGCTTTACATTTATATTCTCAAAATAACAAACAGGGAGAAACTATACCCCAGTGTCAATACTGGTGCCTTCAAACTGGGCGTGAATGGACACCAAATCCGAGTGTATCGCATTATTGGAAATTATTGGTTTTGACTAGATGGACTTTTCATAACAGGTTAGTATAACTTACTTAACCTGCTATGTTAATTATCATAACCTGCTAAGAGATAAATGTAATGGCAAAATGTAGATTTCTGCTTAATTAGACATACCCCAAAGTAACTGCTATTCATGTGTAATTACATGATTCTGACATGTATACACTTTGTATATTTGGAAAGAAGACATCTATGAGATTAGGAGGAAATGATCAGAAGATAGACAGGAGTTACATAGCTCCGAATACACTAGATCAAGTACACACAAAATAAGAGTTATTTTTAATTTTAAGGTCATCATTCATTGACAAGCTGTAAGTGAATTATTGATGACTAGAGCTGGAAACACATCAGATTGCTTCCACAACATGTGAACAATATCAGAAAATAAATGGGATTGATACACCTAACAATTAGAAATGGGCAGATGTTTTGGTAAGTGGTGTCAGGTGTGGTCACATTTACAAGTGTCCCTAAACCTCTCCAAAGTGACAAATGTATGACAATTAGATAATTCCAGTGCAATAACAGATTTGCAATCCCTAAATGCTATTTGTTCATTATAAAAACACAATTTATACCATATCAGCTTCACTCAAACATTGTGGTGGTGTTATGGGGTCTCCAGGGTACATTCAGGTGTCCTTTCATCCTCTCCAAAGTGTCCCAATGTGGTCATTTCACCGTTTTTGCACACTGGATGTGCCTTAAAGTTATTGTTCACTATAAAAACTAAATTCCTACAACATCAACCTCTCTCAAACATTGTGGTGGTGTCGGGGGACATACAGGGGATATGGATGCCTAAGCAGGCAACATCATATTTTTGATGCAAAAAGATGTAGTAAGTCGGTGGACATTCAACGTTACCATTAAGTCATACATCATCAGATAATATTGGCAATATGCTATATTGTTCCTACCAACCTAAGGATTCATTTGATACCCACCATGTAGCCATAGCTCAAACACAGACCAAATGGAAGCTTACCTTGTAGTAGTTTTGCTGTAAGGTGAAAATGTTGTGTAAAATAAACATTTTGACTCTTGGGCTGGTGATCAATAACGGTAGGTCACAGGCAGACAAATAAGATATCCTCATGATCTGTGCAGTCCCGGTTTTTGGTGTGTATCAACGTATTCCGTTTTAATTTAGTTTATACTTCATAACGCTAACCGGAATGTAAGTAGCAGCCATCTTGAAATAAGGTCATCGGCTCAGCCTGCCATTATACATTCGTATGCCCATATATGGTAGTAAGTCATACCAAAGATTTGAAGGCACCAATCAATAGCCAATATACTCAGCTTTCAGCAGATACCCTGCTTTTGCAGATAAGGACTACCGTTCTCATACCAGAGTTAATTGAATAAAACAAATCAAATAGGGTCCCCAAATATGGGGACTTTCCATTTAAGAGGTTTAAAGAGACTTAGGTTAAGGTTAGGAAAAGAGGTAGGGTTAGCTAACCCTAACCCAACCCAAATAAATGCAATAGCGGGTGAAGATATTTGAAATTACACTGTGTGAGCGTTAAACCGCATCGTTATATGGATATACTAGTTGAGCCCCTGGCCTCAAACTCCTCCCTAAAGCAGCAGACAGCACAGTGGCCAGTCTATATCAGCACCAAAGATACTGAACTCCTTTCTCCTTTTGTCCCCACAGGTTCAAGACTAATGCCTGTGGCCTCCAGCTGGTGTGGAGCTCCATGCTTGCTGACAGGGCTTGGCTGGAGGTTGGGGCTGAGAGCCGGGTACTGCACAGCCTGCTGGGGCTACAGTACACCCAGGCCAGGCAGCTGTCCAGGGGACAACTCTCCTCTGTGGCTGGGGACAGATGGCAAGACCGGCTGATGGTGTGTGTTTTGTTTAATTTAATCTCTATCTAAAGGTTAGCCGGAAGTCTGTCAGTCTGTCTATTCTTTTTTTAATTGAACCTTTAAATGCAGGTTGGTCTCATTGATATCCACTGTCCATCTTTAGCATCAAGTGTTCGTCATTCTGTCTGCCAATCTGTCTGAAGATGAACTGTTCTGACTTGGAAACCACCGACAAACATTCACCTTAGGCCTGGCTCATTCATTGGCTTATTCAGGAGAATGTAACTTTGTTTTGAAAGCTGACTTTCATAAAGTTACGTCTGTGGGATGGATAACCCTATTTGACCCTGCTGGTCATCTATGAACATTTGAACATCTTGAAGAATGATCTGGCCTTAATGGCCATGTACTCTACAGTATGATCTCCACCTGGCACAGCCAGAAGAGGACTGCCCCCCCCCCCCAGAGCCTGGTTCCTCTCTAAGTTTCTTTCTAGGTTCCTGCCTTTCTAGGGAGTTTTTCCTAGCCACCGTGCTTCTACATCTGCATTTCTTGCTGTTGGTGTTTTAAGGTGGGTTTCTATACAGCACTTTGAGATATCAGCTGATGTAAGAAGGGTTTTATAAATACAGTTGATGTGATGATGGATCGTACACTGAGAAAGGTCCCACCCCTCTGGAGGACAAAATAAACATATGAGAGATGAAATGAAAACAAATGTAACTACGGGTCTCAGGGAGGACTTTACATTCAGCTGTGAGTGAACTCACATAGCTCATAGCTTTTCATGGTCAAACTGTGAAAGAATACTATATACATTTATACCGGCCTACAATGGCGCAAAAATATAAATATAAATATGTTCAAAAGTTGTTGAAAAATAAAGTATACTCTATTATTTGCCACTCCAAAGTTTCAGTAAGTCTGCAATGTTAAGTGAACACCAACTGCATTGTGTGGGTCTTACAGGACATGAGCAGAATGAGATGTTGAAGAGCGGGGGATTGAATAGACCTTCTTCACAGCTGAACGTTGTACCTCAGACGGCTTGTTGAAAAGGTAAGGTAGGGGTGCTTAAAGGAAAAGTGTTTCCATGCATGTGCAGTAACCTGTGCGAGAGAGATGTATTGTGTGAGATGTGTTTTATTGAACTCCCCCTGACAGTGGGGTCCCAGCCAGCCAACATTGACAGGAAACCTGGAGCAATTAGGGGTAAGTGCCTTGCTCAAGGGCAGATCAAGAGATTTTTCACCTTGTCAGTACAGGGATTTGAACTAGCAATCTTGCAGTTACTGGCCCAATGCTCTAACCACTAGGCTACCTGCTGTGACAGGGCAGATGATAATGAGCCTTCAATGTTCTATTGCGTATCCCAATCGAATATCCTTTTAGTGCATACAATCTTAGGAAAAAAGGTGCTATCTAGAACCTAAAACGGTTTTTCAGCTGTCCCCATAGGAGAACCCTTTGAAGAACCCTTTCTGCTTCTAGGTTGATCCACGTTGGTTCCAGAGGAGGTTGATGGCACATTAACTGGGGAGGATGGGCTCGTAATAATGGCTGGAGTGGAATTAGTGGAATGGTATCAAATATATCAAACACATGGTTTCCATGAACCTAAAGGAGTTCTACCCAGAGCTGGTCAACCTGGAACCAAAAAGGGTTCTTCTATGGGAACAGCCGAAGAGCCCTTTGGAACCCTTTTTTCTAAGGGTGTTTTCACATATAGTCCTCTTTAAAATAACCAATCTCAGTCCTCTTTAAAGTGAACTAAAAAACAGCAAAAGAACTCAGGTATCTTTATATTCACACTGCTCTGGCTTTGTGCCAATTCACTTCACCATTTTGTGATCCGAGTCCTCTTTGCATTCACATTGCTATGTTTAGAAAGGAACCAAGATCTTCTAATATTCACTCAATGCACTCTGGGTTTTTACAAAGTGCAGGACAAGCCATTCCATCAGAATGTGTTATCAGACTGCTAGATAGACATACTTACATTTTGGAAACTAATAGATTGCATTTACTTAAAATATAAGAAGTAATACTTTTAATAAGAAGATACTATTAACATGTAAATACAATTGGTAACAGGATAAATAGCAGAATAACTGCAGATGAAATAATACTATAACTGAAAATTGTACACCAAATGTAGGCTACTGCCCCTTTAAGAGCTAGAATTGATTTTGTACCCTGTGTTGTGATTCTCAACAATATATTTTTGTCTTCTCAGACTATTCAAACCCCACAATCGAAGAAACAGTTTATGAAACTCTTAGCCTATAGATCAGGTATCGCAAACAAATCATCTGAACTAAACTGCATTTCTGTGCATTCTTGAAAATTGCTAATCAATTTCCAAAAACAGCACTAGCTCCTGAGCCAGCCTTCGTCATTAAGGGGCTTCATTGAATTGAGGCGGCAGACTCCCAGTGCCTCTTTGTCAAGGCCCAGACTCAGCCACAATCACAGCAGCCAATGCCAAGCAGGCTGCCTGCCTGGCCCACAAAGACAGGAGCTGGCAGAGAGCAGGGGCTGCCCTAGATTACACAGGTGCTTCTCTTCTCATAACACTAAGACAGAGACAGAGATAGATAGAGTACACTCTCCATGCCAATAAAGCCTTTTGAGTTGTAAAGATTGAATTGACTACAGAGCGCGAGCAAGAGAGAGGGACAGAGAGAGGGAGAGGGAGAGACAGAGAGAGAAAGAGACTGAGAAAGATAGAGTACACTCTCCATTCCAATAAAGCTTTAGAGAGAGAAAGAGGTAAGGGTAGAAATTCATGTACAGTACAGTAGAGACAGAGCACATATCATTATCATTACAGTAGAGACAGAGCTCCTATCATTATCATTACAGTACAATAGAGACAGAGATCTTACCATTACAGTACAATAGAGACAGAGCTCCTATCACTACAGTCAATAGAGATTCAGAGCTCCTATCATTATCATTACAGTAGAGACTCAGAGCTCCTATCATTACAGTACAATAGAGATTCAGAGCTCCTATCATTATCACTACAGTACAATAGAGATTCAGAGCTCCTATCATTATCATTACAGTACAATAGAGACAGAGATCTTACCATTACAGTACAATAGAGACAGAGCTCCTATCACTACAGTCAATAGAGATTCAGAGCTCCTATCATTATAATTACAGTAGAGACAGAGCTCCTATCATTATCATTACAGTACAATAGAGACAGAGCTCCTATCATTATCACTACAGTACAATAGAGACTCAGAGCTCCTATCATTATCAGTACAGTACAGTAGAGACTCAGATCTCCTATCATTACAGTACAGTACAGTAGAGACTCAGATCTCCTATCATTACAGTACAGTAGAGACTCAGAGCTCCTATAATTATCAGTACAGTACAGTAGAGACTCAGAGCTCATATCATTACAGTACAGTAGAGACTCAGAGCTCCTATCATTACAGTACAGTAGAGACTCAGAGCTCCTATCATTACAGTACAGTAGAGACTCAGAGCTCCTATCATTACAGTACAGTAGAGCCTCAGAGCTCCTATCATTACAGTACAGTAGAGACTCAGAGCTCCTATCATTACAGTACAGTAGAGACTCAGAGCTCCTATCATTACAGTACAGTAGAGACTCAGAGCTCCTATCATTATTAGTACAGTAGAGACTCAGAGCTCCTATCATTACAGTACAGTAGAGACTCAGAGCTCCTATCATTATTAGTACAGTAGAGACTCAGAGCTCCTATCATTATTAGTACAGTAGAGCCTCGGAGTTCCTGTCATTATCAGTACAGTAGAGCCTCAGAGTTCCTGTCATTATCATTCAGAGCTCCTATCATTATGATTACAGTATTCCAGGAGCTTAATGAGACTAGGGAGGTCCTAGAGAGGTCCCAATCTGGCACTCATATCATAATGGCCACCTAATCAACCCCAACTTCCAATTGGCTCATTCATCCCCTCTCCTTCTCCATGTAACTCTTCTCCAGGTCATTGCTGTAAAAAAATAATGTGTCTCAGTCAACTTACCTGGTAATATAAGGTTAAAATACATTTACACACATGCACGCACGCACATGCAAACACACACACACACACATACATACACACACACACACACACACACACACACACACACACACACACGTATCAGCATTGCCATCTTCGCCATCACTGTTAGTTGAATTCTATGTGACACCTATGAATATAATGTGAATTATTCAACAGTAGGCAACATGCAGCTGTTAGAGGCTCGAGCCTCAGAGGTGTCAGATAGAAGAGGACAACAAACACACACACCACAGGTGGCTGGTGGCACCTTTAATTAGGGAGGACTGACTCATAGTAATAGCTGAACGGAATTGATGGAATGTTATCAAACACAGGGTTTCCATGGTTTCCATTGACTCCATTCCAGCCATTATTATTATCTGTCCTCCCCTTATCAGCCTTCTGTGACACACCCTCTCACACACACACACACACACACACACACACATACACGTACACACACACACACAGTGCTGTCAGTCAAATAGAAGAGCAGTTCAGCTATATTGGGTCCAAGGTTTCGCCGCTCCAACTGACACAATGTTATTATCATGCAAATGTAGCTCTTTGTAAAGACTGTCCTGTCTTTATGAGATGTCTGAGGGAATTGTTAGTGTTGATGGGGACCTCGGGTTGAGCTGAATATGACTGTCAGTCATTGCGTCTCAAATGGCACCATATTCTCTACATAGTGCACTACTTTTGACCAAGGCCCAAAGGGCTCTGGTTAAAAGTTGTGCACAGTACAGGGAATAGGGTGACATTTGTGAGACCCCTTATGTTGAAATGCTCAGTGGAGATGAATGATGTTATCGTCTGATAGTGCATTTGTTGCTGTGCTCCAGGGCTCTTCTCGTTTTCTTCCACTCAACCGTATAGTGTCTGTTTTATAAATAGATAAATGAAGGATAAACAAAGATCTCTGAAGAACCTTAGGGTTTTTACCACTGAAAAATTCCCCTTAAAAAGGTACTTCCAAGAACCCCATAGGAGGTGGGGATCATCGAGGAACCTCGTTAGTTCTTGGGGGTTCTTGCAGGAACCTAACTTTGGATTTGAATTGGAGAAAACAGCAGGTGCAGGTACCTAACTGAACATGTTTAACATCTCCTCAGTTGAAGGTTTCTGCCTTGTATGATCTAAATGTACACTGCTCAAAAAAATAAAGGGAACACTTAAACAACACAATGTAACTCCAAGTCAATCACACTTCTGTGAAATCAAACTGTCCACTTAGGAAGCAACACTGATTGACAATAAATTGCACATGCTGTTGTGCAAATGGAATAGACAAAAGGTGGAAATTATAGGCAATTAGCAAGACATCCCCCAAAACAGGAGTGATTCTGCAGGTGGTGACCACAGACCACTTCTCAGTTCCTATGCTTCCTGGCTGATGTTTTGGTCACTTTTGAATGCTGGCGGTGCTCTCACTCTAGTGGTAGTATGAGACGGAGTCTACAACCCACACAAGTGGCTCAGGTAGTGCAGTTCATCCAGGATGGCACATCAATGCGAACTGTGGCAAAAAGGTTTGCTGTGTCTGTCAGCGTAGTGTCCAGAGCATGCAGGCGCTACCAGGAGACAGGACAGTACATCAGGAGACGTGGAGAAGGCCGTAGGAGGGCAACAACCTAGCAGCAGGACCGGTACCTCCGCCTTAGTGCAAGGAGGTGCACTGCCAGAGCCCTGCAAAATGACCTCCAGCAGGCCACAAATGTGCATGTGTCTGCTCAAACGGTCAGAAACAGACTCCATGAGGGTGGTATGAGGGCCCGACGTCCACAGGTGGGGGTTGTGCTTACAGCCCAACACCGTGCAGGACGTTTCGCATTTGCCAGAGAACACCAATATTGGCAAATTCGCCACTGGCGCCCTGTGCTCTTCACAGATGAAAGCAGGTTCACACTGAGCACATGTGACAGACGTGACAGAGTCTGGAGACGCCGTGGAGAACGTTCTGCTGCCTGCAACATCCTCCAGCATGACCGGTTTGGCGGTGGGTCAGTCATGGTGTGGGGTGGCATTTCTTTGTGGGGCCACACAGCGCTCCATGTGCTCGCCAGAGGTAGCCTGACTGCCATTAGGTACCGAGATGAGATCCTCAGACCCCTTGTGAGACCATATGTTGACACATGCACATTTGTGGCCTGCTGGAGGTCATTTTGCAGGGCGCTGGCAGTGCACCTCCTTGCACAAAGGCGGAGGTAGCGGTCCTGCTGCTGGGTTGTTGCCCTCCTGCGGCCTCCTCCACTTCTCCTGATGTACTGGCCTGTCTCCTGGTAGCGCCTGCATGCTCTGGACACTACGCTGACAGACACAGCAAACCTTTTTGCCACAGTTCGCATTGATGTGCCATCCTGGATGAACTGCACTACCTGAGCCACTTGTGTGGGTTGTAGACTCCGTCTCATGCTACCACTAGAGTGAGAGCACCGCCAGCATTCAAAAGTGACCAAAATATCAGCCAGGAAGCATAGGAACTGAGAAGTGGTCTGTGGTCACCACCTGCAGAATCACTCCTGTTTTGGGGGGTGTCTTGCTAATTGCCTATAATTTCCACCTTTTGTCTATTCCATTTGCACAACAGCATGTGAAATTTATTGTCAATCAGTGTTGCTTCCTAAGTGGACAGTTTGATTTCACAGAAGTGTGATTGACTTGGAGTTACATTGTGTTGTTTAAGTGTTCCCTTTATTTTTTTGAGCAGTGTATATTGTTTTATGATTATACCATCTAATTTTTCATATTTGTGCAAATGGCGGTGTTGTTTGGCACTTTCTCCCTTTAAAAATGATTTCTAAAACAGAAAATAGTCACAATTCAACGGATGTCAATCAACAAAGAGGTAAGAATATGTTGTAAGCTATAGCTGCATTGGCCGCAGATGTCTGCAGGTATACTGACGAGGAGGCACACATATGTACAATTGGTATTGGTTTGTGGCATAATGTTATGCAGATCACATGTAGGCTATCATTTCATTTGTATTAATGGTTTCTCTAAAACGTTATAGAACTCAGTCACAGCAGCCATCTTCCTCCTCCCTGACCTCTTCGAGGAAGATCCCAGAGGTCTCTACATTATGGACACGGTGTGTGTGTATGAAAACCGTGGTCAAAAGTGAACAGTTCTTTCATTCACATTTAACACAAAACCAAGGTATGAATACTGTCGTGTGCACGTTTTGTTGATCATCTGTATAATTATTATGTTTCTATTCACAGACTTCACCCCCCCTACACCTCTGATGAATATAACTGGAAACCTGTTCAGTCACCATGCACTGCAAAATCCTTCTGGCTACGGAGACAAAGGTTATCAACACATTAACCCGCCGGAGGATAAACTGATTGAACTTGGAGCTCTGCTGAGAGTTTACCTCATTTTTAGATGTTTGAATTCTGCTTTGCCACTAAAATCATAATAAACATCGACAAACAAAATATTGTGTTGTTCTTGTTATTGTTATGCTGAATAATAATAATAATAATAATAATAATTAAAAGGGTTCTTCGAGGTATTTATAGAGATTCTCCAAAATGTTTCAATTTGAAGAACCCCTAAAAGATCTTCCAGGAACCTTTTCTTTTTAGAGTGTAGGAGTTAGGCAATACGAATACCAGAGACATCCCCAGTAGAATACTGAGCAGACAATATACTGGCATTTATAGTCAACTGTTCAGTAATGGAACCATCCTATGAACATTCATATTTCATGTGTGTCCATGGAAGGTGTAACAGGGAGCTTGTTTGTGTACTTTTCAGCTTCAGCTCAGCAGCTCAGGCAGGTGAGCAGGCATGGCTAGGTGGAGGTTGGCGTCTCAAATAGCATGCTATTCTCTATATAGTGCACTGCTTTTGACTAGGGCCCTGAAATAGGGTGACATTTCAGATGCACTTGAGATGTGGTCAGTGAATTTCTTCAGCAGGCTAGCGTAAGCACACATGCATGCACACGCACACACACGTACGCACGTACACACACACACTATGCAGTGCCCTCTATAGTGTGTACGTGCGTTCGAGTGCATGCATTACAGGGCCTATAGACATGACATACATGATGTTGAGTCAGACAAGAGATCTCTACAGTTCTTCTTAAAACACTCATTATCCCAAAGGTGAAACAACTTAATTGATTAGAACAGTGTAACCTTATGAATGGCCTTCATGTAGATCTGGAGTCAAGCACAAGTGGTTCATGTGGCTTCCTCTCAGTCAGAAACGCAGCCAAAGGATATAATTGGAGAAAATTACTCAATTACATCAGATGTTATGAGAAGCTGCCAAGTGCAGCCAGTCTTTTTTGAACCAATCAGAAAGGTTTGAGACAGTAGCAAGCGTTATTAAAAACATTTATCAGGATGCGCACACACTCACATGGAGCGCACACACACGTGGAGCGCACACACACACAGGGGAGCACACACACACACACACACACACATGGAGCGCACACACACACACGTGGAGCGCACACACACACAGGGGAGCACACACATACACACACACACATGGAGCGCACACACACACACGTGGAGCGCACACACACACACGGGAGCACACACACACACACACACGGAGCGCACACACACACACGGGAGCACACACACACACACACACACACACATGGATCGCACACACACGTGAGCACACACACACGTGGAGCGCACACACACACACACGGGAGCACACACACAGAATCATATGCACACATGCACACTTATGCACACACACACACTCCCTGCCTGAAAACCGTGTGAAGTAGAAGACTGTTTATTACGGCCTGCCTAATGATCGACTCCAGCATGTCTACTGACAGGGTAAGCTGTTCACTCTGCACTTATCTTGTGTCTTCTGTTACCTGTCAGAAAGGCTGTGTTTTCCCGTCCAAATGACAGCCTATTCCCTATTTGGGTCGTTCTACAGAAGTGGTGTAAATTGGGTGTAGAAAAAACATTTTGTATTCTACTTCTCCCAAACTTTCATTACACATGTCTTCCAACATATGTCAGGTATACATACAGGATATACTAGTCACACACCTTATATTACATATTTGAAAGGTTACCTGAATTCCTTACCTCCCCACTAAATGTGTCCCTTCTGAAACGTAGTTATAAGTTGCAGTAAAGGGAGAACCATGGACAGTAGTGATCATTCTGATCAACCTTCTATTACAGATACATTTTGGAAATTGTATTTGCATACCAGATTACTGTATACAGTAAAAACAGGATTTTAAACTGATTTTCAAAACCTTTTAAATGGAATGTAGAGAAAATATAATATCTATTGTTCTCTGTAAAATGATCAATGTTGATTGTATGAATCTGAAACTTGTTGAGTGATATAATTACTTACGCATCTAATTAATTATGTTGTTAGTTGTTTAAATTATCACTTTATCTTATTTTTATTTAGGCAAAATAACAGGAGTTTTGGTGTCAAGTGTCAATCATAGAAATAAATAAAGGACTCCAAATGGAAATAACTCGTTCTGGTATAGACGTTGAGGGCTTCTACAATTTAAAAGTTGTCAACTGGGCATGGATTCCTATGGGTTGGGAGTGACCAGGCAATGATCAGAGAGCATTGTCTTCTTCAAATTGGGTTGCCTATGGTTTGTAAACCAAATACTAAGGTAATATCCAGGAGCCAAGAGCAAGATTTATACCAGGACATTGGTCCTAAGATCCAGACCCAGTGAGTTGAGAGCATGAAAAGTTAAAGACCAAATGTATGTGGTCTCAAGACCAAGACAAGTAAATGAAGACTCCATGGGCCCTTTCTTCAAATGTAAGAAACTAAAGTAGATTCAACTTGAGTACAATACAGTACAGTAGAATAGAACACAGTACAGTAGAGTACAGTACAGTAGAGCACATTATAGACATCTATGTTTTGGCCCAATAAAATGCTATATTTGGGGGCGTGAAGGGCTGGAGCCCTTTTGCTGGCTATGCATCTCAATACTCTACACTTCTTCCTGAAGTGTGCACTTCACATGTCGTGAAACCATACTTAACATATTTTTTGATATATTAAATGTTCGGTAGTGACACTTCTTACAAATACACAAAGACTGACCAACTTGCTCACACATTTTCTCCAAAGTGTTTGCAGACAGACTACTCACCATGTGTCCATAGTGAAGAGGGGTGCATCCCATCACCTGGGGATATCTGTAGGGTTGTGGATTAAGACATGTTCATTCTCCACTCTTTTAAAGTGTGTGTAGTGACAGAGACTTTTTCTATGTAAACAAAACTACTACTTACATCAGTATCTTTCAATGTCATAATTAAGCAACTCAAGATGTTCTATTGAAATAAAATAAAAAACATTTATTTTCAAACATGAAGTTTAGGAGTCTGGGACAGTAATCTGTCAATAGAAATAGGTGTACTTTGTACTATATTAATTTAACATTGTGATTGTTATTGCCTTTGATTGAAAATATCCTGATGTAAATACATTTGGAAACTGTTTTTTTAATAGAATTTTGGCATTTAATACCACTTTGTAGAATCATCAATGTGGTGTACTACATTTGACCAGGGCCCACATGTACCCTGTAGGCAATAGGGTGCCGCTTGGAACTGCCTGGATCTGGAGACACTTGTTAACAGCTGGTAATCATGGAGTTGTGTTGGAATACCCAACAGCAGCACATCTATCCCCTAGAGCCTAGACCATTGTTTCCCAATCCTGGTCCTGGTCCCTGTGGTGCTGCGTCCCATATGGCACCCTATTCCCTATAAAGTACACTACTTTTGACCTGAGCCCTGTGGGCCTCAGTCAAAAGTAGTGTTCTACAATAGGATACCATTTGAGATGGAGCCTGGTGTCCTGGCCAGAGATGACTAATCCTTTAAACTGTGATGGATCTCTTCACTGTGTCTTTCCTCTAGGCACACACACACACACACACACACACACACACACACACACACACACACACACACACACACACACACACACACACACACACACACACACACACACACACACACACACACACACTCATGCTGAATAACGCTCCCTTTATCAGTCACACACACCTTCACCCTTCACACCAACTCCTATCGTTTGAGTGGAGGCACGATTGAGAGTTGACAATAACACATTGGAAGATGGAACACCTCTCCAAGCTGTAATAGAAGTGTCAACACTGCAAATGAACACCGCCAAGCCCGCCCTGTCACTGTTGCTAAGGTAGCTGGGCAATAAAGTACTTTTATAGTAGCTTAGCATCTGTTAGATATCTGAGGTCTCAAATCTTTGGAAGGCGAATGAGAGGAGTGGAATTCATTAATTAAATGACCTTGATCTGTCTTCTTAAGTGTTTAAATGTTAATTAATACGGAGATATGGAGAGTTCTGTTCAAAAATACACAGAGCATCTGTTTATGATGAATCGTTTAGCATAATATCTACAAACATTGTCCTGCCACAGATATCTATGCATTTCCTAGTTGAGCTGATTTCCAAGTCAAATTCATTAGAATGTAGATTCTCTTTACTTTTTGTATTGCGTAATTATGATGCAATTGAGCAATTTCTTTAAAGCAAGGAGTCAAAGTAGAGAGGAAGCTTAGCATTATAAGTGTGTGTGTGTGCGTGTGTTTGTCTGTGTCTGTCTGTGTGTACGTTTGTGTGTGTGTTCGTACATTAGTGTGTGTGTGCGTGGGTGGGTGCGTGAGTGTGTAAGTGCAGTGTGTGTGTGTGTTAATCTTTATTAAACATGCAGATGTGACCTTTGGAAGAGTGATTGAAGCTAGGAGCTGGCCCTGTTGCCATAGTTACATATCACCACCCGTTCTAACAGGGAAAGCATCCCTGCTGATTCAGGACCAAAACCATCATAGACAGGGGTCAATCAGAACCTCTATACACAGGGGTCAATCAGAACCTCTATACACAGGGCTCTATCAGAACCTCTATACACAGGGCTCTATCAGAACCTCTATACACAGGGCTCTATCAGAACCTCTATACACAGGGTTCTATCAGAACCTCTATACACAGGGCTCAATCAGAACCTCTATACACAGGGCTCAATCAGAACCTCTATACACAGGGCTCTATCAGAACCTCTATACACAGGGCTCAATCAGAACCTCTATACACAGGGCTCAATCAGAACCTCTATACACAGGGCTCTACCAGAACCTCTATACACAGGGCTCTATCAGAACCTCTATACACAGGGCTCTATCAGAACCTCTATACACAGGGCTCTATCAGAACCTCTATACACAGGGCTCTATCAGAACCTCTATACACAGGGGTCTATCAGAACGTCTATACACAGGGGTCAATCAGAACTTCTATACACAGGGGTCAATCAGAACCTCTATACACAGGGGTCAATCAGAACCTCTATACACAGGGGTCAATCAGAACCTCTATACACAGGGCTCTATCAGAACCTCTATACACATGGGTCTATCAGAACCTCTATACAGAGGGATCTATCAGAACCTCTATACACAGGGGTCTATCAGAACGTCTATACACAGGGGTCTATCAGAACGTCTATACACAGGGGTCTATCAGAACCTCTATACACAGGGGTCTATCAGAACCTCTATACACAGGGGTCTATCAGAACCTCTATACAGAGGGATCTATCAGAACCTCTATACACAGGGGTCTATCAGAACGTCTATACACAGGGGTCTATCAGAACGTCTATACACAGGGGTCTATCAGAACCTCTATACACAGGGGTCTATCAGAACGTCTATACACAGGGGTCAATCAGAACCTCTATACACAGGGGTCAATCAGAACCTCTATACACAGGGGTCAATCAGAACCTCTATACACAGGGCTATATCAGAACCTCTATACACAGGGCTCTATCAGAACCTCTATACACATGGGTCTATCAGAACCTCTATACAGAGGGATCTATCAGAACCTCTATACACAGGGGTCTATCAGAACGTCTATACACAGGGGTCTATCAGAACGTCTATACACAGGGGTCTATCAGAACCTCTATACACAGGGGTCTATCAGAACCTCTATACACAGGGGTCTATCAGAACCTCTATACAGAGGGATCTATCAGAACCTCTATACACAGGGGTCTATCAGAACGTCTATACACAGGGGTCTATCAGAACGTCTATACACAGGGGTCTATCAGAACCTCTATACACAGGGGTCTATCAGAACCTCTATACACAGGGGTCTATCAGAACCTCTATACACAGGGGTGTATCAGAACGTCTATACACAGGGCTCTATCAGAACCTCTATACACAGGGGTCTATCAGAACCTCTATACACAGGGCTCTATCAGAACCTCTATACACAGGGGTCTATCAGAACCTCTATACACAGGGGTCTATCAGAACCTCTATACACAGGGGTCTATCAGAACCTCTATACACAGGGGTGTATCAGAACGTCTATACACAGGGGTCTATCAGAACCTCTATACACAGGGGTGTATCAGAACGTCTATACACAGGGCTCTATCAGAACCTCTATAGACAGGGGTCTATCAGAACCTCTATACACAGGGCTCTATCAGAACCTCTATACACAGGGGTCTATCAGAACCTCTATACACAGGGGTCTATCAGAACCTCTATACACAGGGGTCTATCAGAACCTCTATACACAGGGGTGTATCAGAACGTCTATACACAGGGCTCTATCAGAACCTCTATACACAGGGCTCTATCAGAACCTCTATACACAGGGCTATATCAGAACCTCTATACACAGGGCTCTATCAGACCCTCTATACACAGGGGTCTATCAGAACCTCTATACACAGGGGTCTATCAGAACCTCTATACACAGGGGTCAATCAGAACCTTTTTACACAGGGGTCTATCAGAACCTCTATACACAGGGGTCTATCAGAACCTCTATACACAGGGGTCAATCAGAACCTCTATACACAGGGGTCTATCATAACCTCTATACACAGGGGTCTATCAGAACCTCTATACACAGGGGTCTATCATAACCTCTATACACAGGGTTCAATCAGAACCTCTATACACAGGGCTCTATCAGAACGTCTATACACAGGGGTCTATCATAACCTCTATACACAGGGGTCTATCAGAACCTCTATACACAGGGGTCTATCAGAACCTCTATACACAGGGGTCTATCAGAACCTCTATACACAGGGCTCTATCATAACCTCTATACACAGGGGTCTATCTGAACCTCTATACACAGGGGTCTATCAGAACCTCTATACACAGGGGTCTATCAGAACCTCTATACACAGGGGTCTATCTGAACCTCTATACACAGGGTTCTATCAGAACCTCTATACACAGGGCTATATCAGAACCTCTATACACAGGGCTATATCAGAACCTCTATACACAGGGCTATATCAGAACCTCTATACACAGGGCTATATCAGAACCTCTATACACAGGGCTATATCAGAACCTCTATACACAGGGCTATATCAGAACCTCTATACACAGGGCTATATCAGAACCTCTATACACAGGGCTATATCAGAACCTCTATACACAGGGCTATATCAGAACCTCTATACACAGGGCTATATCAGAACCTCTATACACAGGGCTCTATCAGAACCTCTATACACAGGGGTCTATCAGAACCTCTATACACAGGGCTCTATCAGAACCTCTATACACAGGGCTCTATCAGAACCTCTATACACAGCCAGTCAAAGAATACCAATGCTGTTGTGAATGCAGCAGGTTAGCCAACCATGTATCACGCATGCCCCCCCTTTCCACACACACACACACACACACACACACACACACACACACACACACACACACACACACACACACACACACACACACACACACACACACATATATATATATATATATATATATATATATATATATATATATATAGTTAGAGAGCCCAATACAACATTGTCCCCTTTGTAATATATCATGAAACCTGACCTGGTTGCCAGCAAGGAGATATTGCTGCAAGGGAGGTGAGATTTCTCTGAGTCCGAAACCTCGACTCAGGTCGCCTTGGCGATTAAACAACATCAATTCAATATCGCTGCAATTATGCACTCCTGTTTGGAGAGTGAACCGCTTATCATGCTCAGGTGGGACCACAGTGTGGTGTGGAAACCTCTGGGCCCTCTTGGCCTTCCCATCAGCTCCCTCTGCTCCCCACGCACATCTAAACCCAACTGCAGCTCGCTGGTCTCCATGGAAACATAGATTGCCTCGCATCAGCCATTCGTTGCAGGCCAGGAAACGTCACCAGCAGACAAGGCCGACCATGTAATCAGTCTGCGTGACTGTTAGACTGTAAGTGGGAGGACTGTGTCTGTGGCTTTGACTGGCTGTGGCTTTGACTGGCTGTGACTTGGACTGGCTGTGACTTGGACTGGCTGTGACTTGGACTGGCTGTGGCTTGGACTGGCTGTGGCTTGGACTGGCTGTGGCTTTGACTGGCTGTGGCTTTGGCTGGCTGTGGCTTTGGCTGGCTGTGGCTTTGACTGGCTGTGGCTTTGGCTGGTTGTGGCTTTGGCTGGCTGTGGCTTTGGCTGGCTGTGGCTTTGGCTTTGGCTGGTTGTGGCTTTGACTGGCTGTGGCTTTGGCTTTGGCTGGCTGTGGCTTTGGCTTTGGCTGGCTGTGGCTTTGACTGGCTGTGGCTTTGACTGGCTGTGGCTTTGGCTGGCTGTGGCTTTGGCTGGCTGTGGCTTTGGCTGGCAGTGGCTTTGGCTGGCTGTGGCTTTGGCTTTGGCTGGTTGTGGCTTTGGCTGGTTGTAGCTTTGGCTGGCTGTAGCTTTGGCTGGCTGTGGCTCGCTGTGGCTTTGGCTGTAGCTTTGGCTAGCTGTATCTATGGCTGTAGCTGCATCTACGTGTATGGTTAGCCAGCATCATACCACACTGCATCCCACTGCTGGCTTGCTTCTGAAGCTGAGCAGGGTTTTTCCTAGTCAGTCCCTGGATGGGAGACCAGGTGATGTTGGAGGGCCAATAGGAGGCACCCTTTCCTCTGGTGTAAAACAATATCCCAATGCCCCAGGGCAGTGATTGGGGACATTACCCAGTGTAGGGCGCTGTCTTTTGGATGGGACGTGAAACATGTGTCCTGATTCTCTGTGGTCACTAAAGATCCCATGACACGTATTGTAAGAGTAGGGGTGTTTACCCTAGTGTCCTTGCTAAATTCCTCAATTCCTAGTCCTCATACCATCATGGCCACCTAATCATCCCCAGCTTACAATTGGCTCATTCATCCCCCTCCTCTCCCCTGTAACTATTTCCCAGGTCGTTGCTGTAAATGAGAATGTGTTCTCAGTCAACTTACCTGGTAAAATAAGGGTTAAATATGGTTGTAGCTGTATCTATGGCTGTAGCTGTGTCTATGGTTGTAGCTGTATCTATGACAATAGCTGTCTTATTAAATGGCTGGCTTATGGTTGGCTGCAGGGGTTCACCTCTGGGCTGACCTGGCTACAGGCTGCAGGGGTTCACCTCTGGGCTGACCTGGCCCCAGGCTGCAGGGGTTCACCTCTGGGCTGACCTGGCCCCAGGCTGCAGGGGTTCACCTCTGGGCTGACCTGGACCCAGCTGGAGGCCCCTGAGCTGGACACAAGCTAGGATCCGGGAAGGAACATGCAAATTTGCCTAGGTCATTTTCATTAGGGCACAACCTCACAAAATGTGGGTGGACTCAAACTTTGTGATTATGTACACTATGTTGTAATCTTTGAAGCAGGGAGGCATGTTTGTGAGGGAGCAATGTCTTTCAGGCTTGGTTTCTAACCCAGTCATCTTGAATAGAGCAAGTCAAGTGTGTGTGCGTGTTTGTAAGAGCCTGTCAATCTGAATCAGCATCGGTACTGATAATGTTAGCTAGAGACCAAACCGTTGTAATCAGTGGAGGACAGTGAAGTGGATTGTTGTGAGCGTTTCACTCTCCAGTAGATACTTACTTTAGTGGGAGCATCAATCTGAGCTGCGTTCAACGGCCGTGAGGAGGGAAAATTGTCCATGAGACTATTTTCCAAACAGTTGTCAACTCAGGTGTCAGGTGATAAACATGATAAATACTAGTACTCTCTCTGTATCTGTTTTCATTACTCGTTCTCTCTTTCACGCGCTCTCATTATCTCTCTCTCTTTCACACGCTCTCATTATCTCTCTCTTTCACACGCTCTCATTATCTCTCTCTCTTTCACACGCTCTCATTATCTCTCTCTCTTTCACACGCTCTCATTATCTCTCTCTTTTTCACGCACTCTCATTATCTCTCTCTCTTTCACGTGCTCTCATTATCTCTCTCTCTTTCACGTGCTCTCATTATCTCTCTCTCTTTCACGCGCTCTCATTATCTCTCTCTCTTTCACGCGCTCTCATTATCTCTCTCTCTTTCACGCGCTCTCATTATCTCTCTCTCTTTCACGCGCTCTCATTATCTCTCTCTCTTTCACGCGCTCTCATTATCTCTCTCTCTTTCACGCGCTCTCATTATCTCTCTCTCTTTCACGCGCTCTCATTATCTCTCTCTCTTTCACGCGATCTCATTATCTCTCTCTCTTTCACGCGCTCTCATTATCTCTCTTTCACACGCTCTCATTATCTCTCTCTCTTTCACACGCTCTCATTATCTCTCTCTCTCTCTCTCTCAACCCTACACTCTTGATGCTGTAGATGTCACAGGCTGTGTCTGCTCCTCTCATTAGAGTGAGATA
This sequence comes from Salvelinus fontinalis, assembly GCF_029448725.1. Taxonomy (NCBI): domain Eukaryota; kingdom Metazoa; phylum Chordata; class Actinopteri; order Salmoniformes; family Salmonidae; genus Salvelinus; species Salvelinus fontinalis. Next base: position 18,718,045 of record NC_074698.1, read on the forward strand.
CTCCGCCAGACGACTAATAGGAATAACCCACAAAACACACACACATGCAGGGAGGCATTTACACATACCTGGCACACGCACACACAAACACACGAACACATGTTTGTTTTACTATCCTTGTGGGGAACAAACAATTGATTCCCATTCAAAATCCTATTTTCCCTCATCCCTAAAACTTACCCTAACCATGAACCTAACCCTAACCTTAACTCCAAACCCCTAACCCTAACTCTAACCCTAACCCATAAGCCTAAAATAGCCTTTATCCTTGTGGGGACCTGCGAAATGTCCCCACTTGTCACTATTGTCCTTGTTTTACTATCCTTGTGAGGACATCAGGTTCCCAAAAGGATAGTAAAAACACGCACACACACACACACAAGCACAAAGTCACACACACACACACCTGACCACGATGTGCTTTCCCAGCCCAGACAAGACAACAACCAGAGGAAGGCCACAGCAACAGGTCCCGCACCACATATCTGATTTGATTTAACAGCGAAAGCTCTCTGTTGTCATGGCAATGGACATCCTTTCTTTTGTGAAAGGCACCTTTTGAAAGTAGAAAAATAAAGGTATGATGATGAATGATGATTCTGGTAAGTGGAACTGAATATGTCCACATGGACGAGGGCAGTTATCAGAAGGCATTATCAACTTCTAATAAAAGCAATATCAACTACCTCCTCCATCTCCTCCTCCTCCCTTTCCTCTTCCTCCCTCCTCTCTCTTCCTCCATCTCTGTCTCCACCTCCCTGTGATCCTCCTCCTCCTCTTTTCTCTTCCTCATCACCTCATTACCTTCTATCTTTTCATATGTCACCTGAGACGATATGTTTTGAAGACATCTTATCAATCGCTTCTTATGAGAGCAGGGCTCAGGAGAGGAAGACGGAGATAGCGTGATAAGGTGAGGGAGGGGAAAAGGGAGCGAGGGATAAGGAGAAGAGAGATAATGAGAAAAGGGGAAGAGAGAGAACATACATGTGTGGTAAGAGAGAGGAAGACAGAAAAAGAAGTGAGAGAGAGAGAGAGACATTATTATGAGCCATCCTCCCCTCAGCAGCCTCCTCTGGTGTGTACATGCGTGCGTGGGTGGGTTGGTGGGTGGGTGTGTAATGGCAAGGCAGTTAATCCTCTCAGTGTGTAATAGAAAAAACATAATCATCAAGCACAAATTGATCTTTCCACAAGGGCTGGATTGAATAACGCCCCCATGCTCATCAGAACATAAACATTGTTTCCTCGCTGGAACACGTAAGTGCAGCAATCACAGCTCCTTACTTCCACCACTCTTCTCCTCTCTGTGAAGACTGCTGATGTAAAAACTGTTTTAGAAAATTGATTACATTTGAATGGACAGTTTACCGTGAGGCATACAAATACATTAGCCTTTCTGAGAACTCACGGACGCCCTTAGCAGCCAGTGTGTTTAGGAGGGAGCTTGTGTGTGTGTATACAGTAACACATGCCCTCTGAAGTATGTATCTATGCAAGTCAGTCCCCCTCTCCTCTCCCATCTCTTCCCCACCTCCCTTGACTCTCTCCCTCTGGTAGTGCTTCAGTTGCTGTCCTGCTCTGACAGATAGAGGGTACTGGGACTACACTGTCACTGTGTATACTCTCACACTCTGACAAACAGACGCTCTTTCACCCCCCCACCACTACTCATTCTACAGTACTTCCCCCTCCCAACTGTAGCCAAGCGTGCTAAGAAAGTGCCATTTACCACAGATCTAGGATCAGATTACCCTAACCCAAATCCTATTCTGACCATTAGGCAGTGTTGTGTTTGAGACCACCTAAAGAAGGACAGATTGGTCTCTGAGGTCTCTGAGGAGATAAATCTAACTAGCTAAGTCAGTCATTTGCTAGGCTAGGACATAAGAAGCTAGATAAAGGCATCTGCCATTCAACCAGTGTTGTATTCGAGACCACCTAAAGCCAGACCGATTCAAGACCAAGCCCAGAGCAAATCGAGTCCGAGTCAAGACCAAGACTGGAGGGGTCGAGACCGAGTCAAGACCAAGACCGGGAGGGGGACAAGGGGTCCAAGACCGAGTCAAGACGGAGACCGGGAGGGGGACGAGACCGAGTCAAGGCCGAGACCGGGAGGGGGGGCGAGACCGAGTCAAGACCGAGACCGGGAGGGGGGCGAGACCGAGTCAAGGCCGAGACCGGGAGGGGGGCGAGACCGAGTCAAGGCCGAGACCGGGAGGGGGGCGAGACCGAGTCAAGACCGAGACCGGGAGGGGGGCGAGACCGAGTCAAGACCGAGACCGGGAGGGGGGGCGAGACCAAGTCAAGACCGAGACCGGGACGGGGGCGAGACCGAGTCAAGACCGAGACCGGGAGGGGGGCGAGACCGAGTCAAGACCGAGACCGGGAGGGGGGGCGAGACCGAGTCAAGACCGAGACCGGGAGGGGGGCGAGACCGAGTCAAGACCGAGACCGGGAGGGGGGCGAGACCGAGTCAAGACCGAGACCGGGAGGGGGGCGAGACCGAGTCAAGACCGAGACCGGGAGGGGGGCGAGACCGAGTCAAGACCGAGACCGAGTCAAGACCGAGACCGGGAGGGGGGCGAGACCGAGTCAAGACTGAGACCGGGAGGGGGGCGAGACCGAGTCAAGACTGAGACCGGAAGGGGGGCGAGACCGAGTCAAGACCGAGACCGGGAGGGGGGCGAGACCAAGTCAAGACCGAGACCGGGAGGGGGGCGAGACCGAGTCAAGACCGAGACCGGGAGGGGGGCGAGACCGAGTCAAGACCGAGACCGGGAGGGGGGTGAGACCGAGTCAAGGCCGAGACCGGGAGGGGGGCGAGACCGAGTAAAGGCCGAGACCGGGAGGGGGGCGAGACCGAGTCAAGACCGAGACCGGAGGGGGACGAGACCGAGTCAAGACCGAGACCGGAGGGGGACGAGACCGAGTCAAGACCGAGACCGGAGGGGGACGAGACCGAGTCAAGACCGAGACCGGAGGGGGACGAGACCGAGTCAAGACCGAGACCGGAGGGGGACGAGACCGAGTCAAGGCCGAGACCGGGAGGGGGGCGAGACCGAGTAAAGGCCGAGACCGGGAGGGGGGCGAGACCGAGTCAAGACCGAGACCGGAAGGGGGACAAGGGGTCCGAGACCCCTGATTCTGATTTAAAAAGTTCCACTCTTTCTTTGCTGGTCTCTGAGGAGATAAATCTAGCTAGTTATGTCAGCCATTGGGTAGGTCATCAGAAGCTGGATAAAGGCATCTGGCATTTAACTGTATTAGGGCAACATTTTGGACTGACAGTGGAATCAACCAATCACATTTTGACTGAATGCGTGTGACTGTTTTTAACAAAAACATATGGAAACTTCTGCCTTCTTGAAGGCCAACAGGTCACTGCACAATAGCGAGCGGTAGTTTTCCCACGGTCTACCTAGCTAGCTTTTGTTGTCGGCTAGTTTGCAGCGTCTGCAGCAGGTGTTATCAAAGAGGATACTGTTGCTAATTTGTTAGATTCTCCCTTTTCAAGAATAACTGAACGCGAAGTTAAGTTTCCCATGATCATCATCTGGTGAGTGGAACTGTGTTTTTATTGCAGTGCGCTAGCTGTTGTTAGCCATCTCTGAAAATAACTTACGTGTGTGAAACATTGTTGCATTTAAAGTGGAACTGCCAACATTTTAGCAATATGAAATCGTTTTAGAATCCGTTCATATATACCCCCAGAAAAAATACAATAGTTAAAAAAGATATAATCTGACAAGTTTAGAAATGGTAATTTTCATGTTTTCATAAATTCTTACAATGTTGTAGAATTACATATACTAAGGCATTTGTGAAAATTCTATAGCAATATAGATTGGGAAAGTGGCAGTGCGTTTGGACAATTAATAGACACTGCAGTAAATAAAACAGAATAAAAACATTTATCAAGGCGAGACCCAAATGCAGATGGTTGGAGTCTTACAATGTTTATTAATCCAAAGGGCTAGGCAAGAGAATGGTCATGGACAGGCAAAAAGGTCAAAACCAGTTCAGAGTCCAGGAGGTACAGAGTGGCAGACAGGCTCGTGGTCAAGGCAGGCAGGTACAAAGTCCAGAAACAGGCAAGGGTCAAAACCGGGAGGACTAGAAAGAGGAGAATGCAAAAAGCAGGAGAACAGGAAAAACGCTGGTTGACTTGGAAACATGCAAGACGAACTGGCACAGAGAGACAGGAAACACAGGAATATATACACTGGGGAAAATAAGCGACACCAGGAGGGGCTTGAGACAATCACAAGGACAGGTGAAACAGATCAGAGCGTGACAACATCTGTCTTGTCCAGGACCGTAGTCTACACAGACCAGTGCGCTATAGCCAATCACAGCTACAGTAGACCTTTATACAAACAAGCCATTTGCCACATGGGCCTGCCATCATTCACTTTGAACTAGACTGTGTGTTTACAGGCATTTGTAACAGCAGGACTTTAAATCATTAGAACGCATTCGCCAAAAGCCACAAAATACACCTGAATGGACTTCTGCAAATACGTAAACATCACGGGAATCATTACATTTGGGAACTTTACAGTCCTATTGATCAAACAACCATAAAAAGTTAGTCTCTCTCTCCCTCAGTTATGCACATCAACAAGATCAACAACTAATGCTAACCGGAACAAGATTAGCTAAAATCTAACGAAGGAACATTAGATAAACCATCTCAAACTAGTTGCCGGTCATAATTGCACTGAAAAACGATTCTGAATTGTAGCCTCCTCGTCCTTCTGCAGCTTGCCTGCCAATGCATGCTTGTCCCAAACAAGTACCCAAGCTAACTGGCTAAAGTGCGCTAGCTACTTCCAGACACAAATGAGAGAACACCTCACGCTAAACATTTATTTGCTGTAGCAGAGCTGGTTAAGCTGTTCACATGTTATCTAGAGTGTTCTTGACTAACTATGACTTTTTTTGCCTACGTTTACTGACACTGGCCATATTCAGCAGGTGTTGCGTGTTTGTAAATTCATCCGTTCGGTGCTCTGGCACACTCAAATGAGAGTGCTCTAAAATCAGTAGATAGCCAGAGTGAATTTGCGAACGCAAGAGATACGCTAACTGTATAACAGTAATTCAAGTTCTTGCTATCTAACCAGATGAAACCTGCATTTCTAGCTGTGTACAGTCACCGAAAAACGATATGGGGGGAACAAGTCAGTCACTCACCCACTCTTCCAATGGCATGACATGACATTCTCCTAACAGCTAGCTAGCTATCTAGCTAACGTTAGACTCCATGTTTTTAGCTTGCTACGTAAATAGACACGCTAGCCTATTAGCCACGTTGTGACTGACTTGTGATCATTGCCCTTGCTAGGTTGATTGTATTGACATTCCCAGCCTTGGTTACATTCGTCTGTTTTTGTCCAGAATATTGAGTCATTGAAACGGAAACAGTGCATCTTGAATGGAGCAAACACTGTACCAGGCCAGCTGTGATTTACAACCTGATAGCAGGGTTTGTTGGACTACCAAGAAATGTATTGGTGAATTATATTATTCATGTATTGAACTGCATCTATCTGTTCTGCCAACAATGCCTTACTGTACGTCATGGAACGTTGAGTCAAATCGAACCTATTTTTTAAAACCTCTTATAAAGTTGGTTTTGCAGCATAAACCAGGAATTGTATCTTTTTGACTGATATTCTGATTGTCTGATTGTTTCATATCTGCAGAGTTGTTAAAACGCTGCCAGTTTCACCGGTTACTTTGTGTGCTAAACATGAAGAAAACAAATTGCAATTGGAAGCAATAGTTGTACATTTCGATTGAGAAATGCTTCACGCTTGTGTTTCTGTATCATAAGCTGAAACGTCTTTTCCGATGTCATTCTTCTGTGAGCTGCCTCTTGACAAAACCAGTTTAATGCTGCCTGCAGAGGATAGTTCGCTGAAACTAGGCTGTGTGTGCAGCACGCATGTGAATATTTTTCACTTACTTTGTGATTGTGTAGGCTACCTTGTGCATGATTTCTCTGTTGCACTACATCATTGAGATGTCGTATACCTCCACTACACTACTTTGATATGCATCAGAAGGGATTAAGACATGATAAGCAATGCCCACTGAAAAACAAGTGGCCTCTCCTACATGAGTGTGCTGATATTATAGTTGCTTTGATTTTATAAGTTCGCAAATGCACAAACATGTCTGTAAGAGATATAAAGACTGTTAAGATAATCACGTTTCAAGAAAGGAGTGTATATAATTGGCCTGGTCGAAGTGGTTTTATCCGCTGACTGAATGGAAGCTGATGATTAGGAGTTTTTTCCGCTGGTCTCGACCTAGTCAAGACCCAGTATAAATGTATCCGACACCCCCGAGACGAGGCCGAGACACTCAATAAGTGGTCTCTAGACCGGACTACAGCACTGCCATTAGGGGATGGAAATAGCCGACCCTGTATCAGTGGTTAGGGGTAAACATACTCAACAGCGTTCCCTTCTCTCTCCTAGTTCAGAGAGCAGTTTAGCAACCAACCAATCCATGAAGGCTACTCTGCTCTATATGGAGAATATAGAAGTAGTGTTGTCCTCTTGATGTTTTTGTTCCCTAACCTACAGGTCATATTAGATAGCATGTGACAATTCGCCCAAGGCCGTGTAGCATTTGTTAATGGCCCAGTGTAGTCAAAAACGGGATTTCCTGTGTTTTATATATATTTCCACACTATGAGTTTGGAATAATACTGTGAAATTGTGAAGAAATTATAATAATGACCTTTGTGTAAGAGCTGAAAAGACTGCCTGAAATGTCAGACTGTTATGGTGGGATGGGATTTTGGCCTTTCATGCTGAAATGTGTTAATAGACCATGCAATAAGAAATACAGTTCCAAACCTTTCTGCCAATAACAGCAAGTTTTCAGTTTCCCCCTCCCCACTCAGACCACTCCCAGATAGTCCTAGCAAAATGATTTCTTGAGAAAGTAGCTATTTATATTTATTTTTGACCATAAGTACCAGTAAGGTACTTCCAGTGGTGAAAAAAGTACCCAATTGTCATACTTGAGTAAAAGTAAAGATATCTTAATAGAAAATGACTCAAGTAAAAGTTACCCAGTAAAATACTACTTGAGTAAAAATCGAAAAGTATTTGGTTTTAAATATACTTGAGTATCAAAAGTAAATGTAATTGCTAAAATATACTTAAGTATCAAAGGTACAAGTATTAATAATTTCAAATTCCTTATATTAATCAAAGCAGACGGCACCATTTTCTTGTTTTTAAAGTGTTTGGATTTCCAGGGGCCCACTCCAACACTAGTTTAGTGAGTCTGCCAGATCAGAAACAGTAGGGGTGACCAGGGATGTTCTCTTGGTAAGTGTGTGAATTGGACCATTTGTCTGTCCTTATAACCATTTATATTTGTATTTATTAAGGATCCCCGTTAGCTGCTGCCAAGGCAGAAGCTACTCTTCCTGGGGTCCAGCAACATTAAGGCAATTCTATCAAATTTAAAACATTTAATGACATTACATTTCACAACACATTAAGTGTGTTCCCTCAGGCCACTACTCCACTATCACAAATCTACAATACAAAATCCATGTGTATGTGTGTATAAAGTGTATGTCTTATCATGTATATGTGTCTGTGCCTGTGTGTGTGTCTCTTCACAGTCCCCGTTGTTCCATAAGGTGTATTTTCATAAGCTTTTTTTTATCTGTTTCTACTGCTTGCATCAGTTACCTTGATGCGGAATCGAGTTCCAAGTAGCCATGGTTCTACAATATGTAGTACTGTGTGCCTCTCATAGTCTGTTCTTGACTTGGGGATTGAAAACGTAACGAGTACTTTTGGGTGTCAGGGAAAATGTATGGAGTAAAAAGTACATTATTTTCTTTAGGAATGTAGTGAAGTAAAAGTAAAAGTTGTCAAAAATATAAATAGTAAAGTAAAGTTCAGATACCCCAAAAAACAACTTAAGTAGTACTTTAAAGTATTTTTACTAAATAACTTTAAACAACTGCGTACTTAATTGTTACCCATAAATGATTTGATATTGAGATAAAAACAGAAGGGAGGAGGAGAGAGAGCGAAAGCCATGGTTCACTGTCAGTCAGGTGTTTGTTCAGTGTCACTCAGGCCCAAGGGAGAGAGATTGAGAGAGGGAGAGTGATGACAGTGAAACAAAGCGATAGTCAGAGAAAATGGAGAGATACAGAGATACAGAGAAAGAACAATGAGAGAGGAACAGCAAGGGGGAGAGAGAGTTGGTGTACTGAAGATAATGAGAGAAAGACAGTGAGAGAGAGAGAGAGAGCATAGCCTTGCTATTGAGAAAGGCCACCTTAGGCAAACCTGGCCCTCAAGAGAAGACAGGCTAGGTGCACACTGCCAACAAAATTAGGTGGAAACTGAGCTGCACTTCCTAACCTCCTGCCAAATGTATGACCATATTAGAGACACATATTTCCCTCAGATTACACAGATACACAAGGAATTCAAAAACAAATCCAATTTTAATAAACTCCCATATCTACTGGGTGAAATACCACTGTGTGCTATCAAAGTAGCAATATTTGTGACCTGTTGCCACAAGAAAAGGGCAACCCAACCAGTGAAGGACAAACACCATTGTAACACCATGTTTACTTATTTTCCCTTCTGTACTTTAACAAATTGCATATCGTTACAACGCTGTATATAGACATAATATGACATTTTAAATGTTTTATTCTTTTGGAACTTCTGTAAGTGTAATGTTTACTGTACATTTTTATTGTTTATTTCACTTTCGTTTATGATCTACTTCACTTGCTTTGGCAATGTTAACATATGTTTCCCATGCCAATAAAGCCCTTGAATTGAACTGAGAGAGAGAGTAAGAAAGAGGGAACGAAACAGATAGAGACGGGTCTGGAAAACAGCTAGATAGATAGAGAGAGAGAGAGAGAGAGAGAGAGAGAGAGAGAGAGAGAGAGAGAGAGAGAAATAGAGAGAGAGAGAGAGAGAGATAAATAGAGAGAGAGAGAGAGAGATAAATAGAGAGAGAGAGAGAGAGAGAGAGAGATAAATAGAGAGAGAGAGAGAGAGAGAGAGATAAATAGAGAGAGAGAGAGAGAGATAAATAGAGAGAGAGAGAGAGAGATAAATAGAGAGAGAGAGAGAGAGAGAGAGAGAGAGAGAGAGAGAGAGAGAGAGAGAGAGAGAGGAATCACCCAAAATATTTTTGGGACCAACATCTAAATAATTGAAAAATACAGTACAGCAGATCTTGTCTGATTGTTCTCTAATTCCATCAAGAGATCTGAAGTCTAGTATTGTGTGTGTGTGTGTGTGTGTGTGTGTGTGTGTGTGTGTGTGTGTGTGTGTGTGTGTGTGTGTGTGTGTGTGTGTGTGTGTGTGTGTGTGTGTGTGTGTGTGTGTGTGTGTGTGTGTGTGTGTGTGTGTGTGCGTCCGTGCACCCGTGTGAGTCCGTCCATGTTTCCCTCCGAATGTGCATCTCTTGTTCAGTCTCTCATATCTCCTCTGTCACTCTCTGTCAAAGCTAGTCTTTCCACTAAAGACCTCAAACTGCAGTCGGTCCCTGTTGTGATGGGGAATAGGTACGTACTCTCTATCCATGGGAAAATCCAAATAAAGTGATTACGTGTTTCTGTGCATTTAATGCATTTGTGCCGTGGTGTTTATGAGTACATTAATCATTATTCTACATGACAGTAATCATTTATAAAACTCGATTTCATTAAGTTGTAATCAAGTGGGGGAGTTTGATCATTAACACCTGAAGAACTGAAGCTTGGTTTTATCATTCTTTTTGAAAAACCAAACACTTGTGTGTATGACAGGGATGATGTGTTGGAAACTGACAGGGTACACTTTCAGAAAATAAGGTGCTACCTAGAACCAGAAAAGGTTCATCAGTTTGAAAATAACTATTTTTGGTTCCAAGTGGAACCCTTCCACTAATACCTTTCCACTAAGGTTCTATGTGGAACATTTTCACCACTAGCAGGTTCTTAGTAAAACCTCTTTCACCCCAAAGGGTTCTTGGGGACAAACGAAGAACTCTTTTAGTTCTAACGGTTATCTATGTTTTCTATAGGGACAAACGAAGAACCCTTTAAGTTCTAAAGGTACAGAGACATGCGTGCTGCTGCTTGGGTTCACTGCGACAGAGGCTGCGTACCAAATGGCACCCTATTCCCTATATAGTGGACTACTTTTGACTATGGACCCTGGTCAAATTGAATGCACTATAAAGGGAATAGGGTGCCATTTAGGACGTAGCCCAGGTAACAGAACGGATGTGCTACAGCAGCTAGAGGGTTAAAAGTAGAGAGGCGTGTTCTGCTGCCTGGGTCCACTGCAGACAGACAGAGACACAGCCTACTACTTTAAGCTAGCTGTCTGTCTGCTGGTGAACATTGGCTCCGAGGGGAGCAGAGCAAGAAATGATTTGTGAGCTCAGTGTGCTGTTTCCCAAATGGCACCAATTGGGCTCTGGTCAAAAGTAGTGCACTGTATAGGGAATAGGGTGCAATTTAGGATGCAGGTCAGTGTTCTGCATCCATTACGGCTTTTTCTCACAGAAGCCATGACCTCCAAGATGCCATGTTTATGGAGCGTTTAGAAAATGTTTGTCTCTCAATCTAGAACAGCTTTCTGAATGAAATAGAAGTGAAAGCGTGTCATGGTGGGTTAGAGATGAAGCTGTGGGGTTTCTGGCTGAGGGAAGAAAAGATAAGGTCTATATATGTCAAATATATCTCTGTTTAAAGGAGCAATCTGTGATAGAGACATCCGTTATTATTTGTTTTAATTCCCATTGAAATGCCTCATTAGCTTGGTTCAACTGTCATACCACATCAGAACCCAAAATATAAGCATTTTTTTCAAACACTGTATATCCTCAAAACATGATTAAAACTATCATTGATCTAAAGGATGGCCAGTCCTAGCATCCATAGCTCTGCCTATACATTGAGAGTAGTTACATATTGTATCTCGAGTCCCATCCCTCAGCTGTTTACCAAATCAGTGGCAGGGTGGTCTTTTGTTGTTGTTTGAACTCCAGATTGCCTCTTTAATAACTCTATGACTATATGCTTACAGCGAAACAGCAATGGTTAGGCCTTGCAGAAAAGATATATTATACTGTACCTGTCAGAGAACCTGGTACAAAACAATGGGTTAGGTACTTAGATGGGTGAGAACAAGGGATGTTCGTGTTTAGATGTACTTGAATGTCAGCACAGAACATTACAGCTTTGTAGCTATTGAAATCAGTACCTACACAAAAGTGTTGCCCAAAAACAGAACATGCCCATCGCTTGTTGACTGAAAATCACTACAATTTAGCTTGTCCAGCTGGCTATAATACTTTGAAGATAATTCATTATGCAACAACTGTCCTGTGTCAACAGAAAGAAAAGCCTTGAAACATTCTCACACTTCATCTTTTGATTTGGAGCTTTAAGTGAAACAGATGGGCAGAGAGGGGGGAAAGAGATATAATGAGAGAGAGAGAGAGAGAGAGAGAGAGAGAGAGAGAGAGAGAGAGAGAGAGAGAGAGAGAGAGAGAGAGAGAGAGGGAGAGAGAGAGAGAGAGAGAGAGAGAGAGAGAGAGAGAGAGAGAGAGAGAGAGAGAGAATACAATATGAGGAGAGGTACACAATGCGAGATATTGCCATTCAGTGGAGACAAATGTATCCGTCAATAATCACTGTGGTGGGCTTGAATGTTTTGTGTTCAAGCTAGATTGCAATGGATTGTTTGATGAAGCTACTATTGAACAAAAAACAACATAATATCTATCATCTTCATAGGCCCATGTTTAAAACATACAAGTACTGTATACACGCTGTACATTCTGCGTGTCCTCTGTAAACACAAACAGCAGTATAGCTCCCTAACTAATACAGTAGATCCGTGTATAGGCATTGCACTGGAGCTTCAATATGGTTTAATCCATTGATACATGTTAAATAAATAAACATTGTTTGTAGCTGCCTGGAGGGGTGAAAATTTACAATGCAACGTTCATTAAAGCATTAACTTATTTCATTACAAAAATGTAGAACGCTAGAGCAGAAATGTATATTAGAAGTGTACAAGACAGCTCAAACTATATTAATTACACAGAGTAGCAGCTCACTATGTTGCCATGTTCTTTAGCTCTTTCTGTCTCTGTGGTCACTTTATAGCAACAGCTACATTTTAATACTGTACATTATAGGTGCGTTTGTAAATTCACTTTAGAGTGTCAGAGTGCACTCGGTTTGAGTGTTCGAAAATTCAGAGCGTTTGGCTCTCGGAGCGTTCAGAGCTCACGCTGGACACTCTGGCTGAGGTGTAGGGTTGATCTGAGCATTCGGACTATACTCGGCAGTCAAGCACCCAAGCCAACTGGCTAAACTTGTTTAACTTGCTTGCTAGCTACTTCCAGACACAAATGAGAGAGCACCTCTCTGAACATGTTACTCACCCTTGCAGAGCTGGTAGAAGTGCTAGAGTGTTTTCATGTTATCAAGAGGGTTAGTGACTCTAACTGCGTTACTGGCAACAATGTAATTCTGTTTCTTAGCTGATGTTTACTTACATCTGTCATAACAACCGAGTTTAGGCAGTTCGTAAATTCATTAATTATTCTGCGCTCTGGCACTCTCCAACTAGAGGGGTCTGAAATCGAAGTAAGTTGCCATGGTGAATTTACTAACGCACCCTATATCAGGGCAGTCCTCAAGTGCCACAGTGTCTGTTGCTTAGTAACGGATGATATGGACCAGGAGAGCGGACACTCTCTGCAATCAATGGCAGAAATGTATCAGTTAAGGACCAAAGAAAGGTAAATCTGTGGCCCTCGGGGACTGCTCAAAGATCCTGCCTTACATCTTTATCTGTACACTTAAAACCAAGCAGTGTAGTGCAGTGTTTCCCCTTCTACCATTACTTAGGCGGGGTGCCCCACTCTCATTCTTCTGTATCCTTAACTCTGTTGCCCCCACCACCAGCCTCAATTTAGTTTATCTTCAGTTGGATTCTATAAAAACATGTATGTTTTTGGCAGCCTTTGTTGAAGATTCCCCTGGTCTAGACTAGTCTGGTCTGGTCAGTTCTGTTTCAATCTTTTCTGATCTGGTCTGTTCTAATGGAGTCTACTACTAGTCTAAGGGCTCCATGGAGTCTGGCTCTGTGTCCATACAGGTCTCCCAGGGGTTGATCTGGGCAGGTCTAATCTGATCTACTACTACTAGTCTAAGGGCTCCATGGAGTCTGGCTCTGCGTCCATACAGGTCTCCCAGGGGTTGATCTGGTCAGGTCTAATCTGATCTATACTACTAGTCTAAAGGCTCCATGGAGTCTGGCTCTGTGTCCATACAGGTCTCCCAGGGGTTGATCTGGGCAGGTCTAATCTGATCTACTACTACTAGTCTAAAGGCTCCATGGATTCTGGCTCTGCGTCCATACAGGTCTCCCAGGGGTTGATCTGGTCAGGTCTAATCTGATCTACTACTACTAGTCTAAAGGCTCCATGGAGTCTGGCTCTGTGTCCATACAGGTCTCCCAGGGGTTGATCTGGGCAGGTCTAATCTGATCTACTACTACTAGTCTAAAGGCTCCATGGATTCTGGCTCTGCGTCCATACAGGTCTCCCAGGGGTTGATCTGGTCAGGTCTAATCTGATCTACTACTACTAGTCTAAAGGCTCCATGGAGTCTGGCTCTGCGTCCATACAGGTCTCCCAGGGGTTGATCTGGTCAGGTCTAATCTGATCTACAACTACTAGTCTAAGGGCTCCATGGAGTCTGGCTCTGCGCCCATACAGGTCTCCCAGGGGTTGATCTGGTCAGGTCTAATCTGATCTACTACTACTAGTCTAAGGGCTCCATGGAGTCTGGCTCCGCGTCCATACAGGTCTCCCAGGGGTTGCGTGGCATCTGGGGCATGGAGATGATCAACAGGCTGAGGCCACTGAAGACCAGGAGGACGAAGGAGGTGCAGGCACATTCAAATGACCAGGAGTAGTAGTACTGTTCCCAGACGGTCTCCTCGCTGTCAATCATCCGCTTGGTGGAGTTCCGCATCACCTCAACAGAGATGATGATGCAGAGACCTAGAGGGAGAAGGGGTACAGGTGAGGATGGATGTGCAGACAGATGGATGGATGGAGAGACGGAAAGAACAAACTAATTAACGAACTAACGAACAAATGAACAAATAACTGATGAACCTGGATGGACAGGCAGAGAAATGTACACTGTTCTTTGTATTCATGCCTGATGTATGACATGAATATCTCAATCAAAGTAGATGTGTCTGACCTGCGAAGGCAAAGAACATCCCAGCAGGCCTCAGTAGGTAGTCCCTCCCCTTCCCGAAGGAGCACACGACACAGAGCGACCCCAGGGTCATGAAGGCCAGGCTGAACACAGCGATGGCCGCAGCTGAGAGGTTGTACTCTGAGAGAGTGAGAAAGATAGAGTGAGAGAGAAAGAAAGAGAGAGAGAGAGGGAGAGAGGGAGAGGGAGAGAGGGAGAGGGGGAGAAAAGGAGTTAACCTGGATTCTTTTCAGAGGAGAGAAAATGGGGAGATACTACCTCAACTTGTCCAATAAGAACACATATTTCTATTTTTGTGTTGCAAAACGTTTTGCTACGGTGTGCCTTACTGAAAAATGAACATGGCCATGGACAGTTTAACATTGTTTATGACAGTGCTAATGAGTCAACTTTCAGGTTTTGTATTGTAATGTTTTGTATTGTAATGCTAGAAAGAAGGATCCTCAAGTCAAGCATTTTGGAGGATCAGGGGCCCTCAATCTGTTTATCTTTCCATTTTGATTTCCAACAGAAAATCATTCAGTTCTTACTGTAACCCATCTCCCATTCTAAGGCATTGGAACTCCCACTAACCCATCCCCCTCCAATTAACCTTAATCAGCATGAAGAGAATACAGCAGATTGCCCTCTTAAACAGTGTCTTCCTTAACCATCACTGACTATATAGTTAGCCTGGTTGAACCAGCAGACTGAATGGTGTGATCCCCACTGTTTCACTGAGCTCAGCATTCAGTCCGGTTTAACCATGCTACAATACACTAAAACTGTCTATTAGCACTGCTTCTAGCAGAGGAGTGATGAAGAAAGAAGCCTTGTCTCCAGGTGACTCATTCGACTCTCCTCTCTAACCCCCCCCCTCCAATCCTCCAGGCCCATTGTACAGATTACGATAAGCCAGGGCTCACTTTCCCGTCGTAACGCCCTGACTGAGCAGCAGGAGAGCATGGAGCGTGAAATAAGCGTGATCGTTCCACTCAAGTAGCTACTTTTGTCATGGCTTGGCTGTGGAGAGACACAGAGGGACACATACAATCTGTGTCTACATGCGTGTGACCTCAGACGTTCGGGTGGGCTGCCTCTGCCTGTGCTACCAACCTGCTAAGGATTATTATGGTTGTGTCCCAAATGGCACCCTATTCCTTATATACAGTAGTGCACTACTTTTGACCAGAGTCCGTAGAGGCATTTGGGACATAGGCACAGGTCCACTTGGCAAAGTGATGTTTTCAACTAAATTCACGCAAGCAGGGATGAGAGGGGACGGAAGCAACCTTTCCTCCGTTAAAAGCAGTGCAGAATCCTCACTCTCAAACACGTAGATCCCCGGAACGCAGTTCACTTTCCAGCTCACACTCTCAAACACATAGATCCCCTGAACGCAGCTCACTCTCCAGATCCCAATCACCTGAATTCTGATCCCCTGTTCACACACCTGTATGTCATTATCACACACTATTTAGTTCAGCTCTTTGCACCCCATCACAGACCTATATCCATCCTGCCCTGCCTAGCTAAGGTCTTCGAAAACCAAGTCAACAAACAGATCACTGACCATCTCGAATCCCACCGTACCTTCTCCGCTGTGCAATCCGGTTTCCGAGCCGGTCACGGGTGCACCTCAGCCACGCTCAAGGTACTAAACGATATCATAACCGCCATCGATAAAAGACATTACTGTGCAGCCGTCTTCATCGACCTGGCCAAGGCTTTTGACTCTGTCAATCACCATATTCTTATCGGCAGACTCAATAGCCTCGGTTTTTCTAATGACTGCCTTGCCTGGTTCACCAACTACTTTGCAGACAGAGTTCAGTGTGTCAAATCGGAGGGCATGTTGTCCGGTCCTCTGGCAGTCTCTATGGGGGTACCACAGGGTTCAATTCTCGGGCCGACTCTTTTCTCTGTATACATCAATGATGTTGCTCTTGCTGCGGGCGATTCCCTGATCCACCTCTACGCAGACGACACCATTCTGAATACTTCCGGCCCTTCCCTGGACACTGTGCTATCTAACCTCCAAACGAGCTTCAATGCCATACAACACTCCTTCCGTGGCCTCCAACTGCTCCTAAATGCTAGTAAAACCAAATGCATGCTTTTCAACCGCTCGCTGCCTGCACCCGCACGCCCGACTAGCATCACCACCCTGGACGGTTCCGACCTAGAATATGTGGACATCTATAAGTACCTAGGTGTCTGGCTAGACTGCAAACTCTCCTTCCAGACTCATATCAAACATCTGTGTATGACCTTCTACCTGTCCCTGGACCCAGCTACCTGCCTCCTCCTGTGGTCCTTTACAATAAAACACCTGTTGTGCCCCACGCTTGAAACCAGCTCTCTGTCTCCCATCGTATTCATTACAATAAGGACACACATAATTAAAACATGTTTCATTAGAACTGGATTCTAGCTCCTGTACAAATGTCACCAGTCAACTCCATTACACTTAAAAGTTACTTCACCTTCAACCAGTAAATCCTACTGATGGCTAGCTATGCTAGCTTTCTACCGGTCTGTCTTAATGAGTGTTATCATGCTTATAGCATACTCTGCACACAACAATGTATATTTGTACGGGTTCTGCAGTAGTCTCCTAGAATAGCATCTGTTTTGAGAAGAGCAATGTGAGATGCGGAAAGAACTAGTTTTTGCCCCTGAAGCGTAATAACTAATAGCAGGCACGTCTGGTGTGTGTGTGTGTGTGTGTGTGTGTGTGTGTGTGTGTGTGTGTGTGTGTGTGTGTGTGTGTGTGTGTGTGTGTGTGTGTGTGTGTGTGTGTGTGAAAGGGAAAGGGAAAGGGAGAGGGAGAGAGAAAGTGTTTGCCAATCACAGAGGGTACCATTCATGTCTGTGTTTTGACTGAATGTGTTTTATTGTCATGCTGAGAGCCCAATGAGCAGTACCATAGACACATAGTATACATCTCATTCATATTCACCATGCCTCCCCCTCTACAGCATAGGCCCCTCATTCCATGAAAACAAGGAGTTGCAGTTCTGATATTTAAGGAAATGCACCATATTTGAGGGAATTGTACACATGTATTACTCAATTTACAACTCAAACTCAAGTTGTAAATTGCTTAAGATCGCCACAGAGAATTCCACAGTGGTGAAACTGACCGAATGTATTAAAAAAAAAATGTTTTTACAAAACCTTGTGTTGCACTGTGGCTCATTCACCGGAAGGCTGTAACGAAGGAGAGAGAGAGAACTCACCTTTCTGAGTTTTGGCTTCGAACCCTTTGGCCTCTTCTTCCTTAGTGAAGTGTTTGAAGTAGGAGCAGTTCTTGGCTGCGGAGGGAAAGAGATGAAAACATTTATTGAAGTGGGTGCAGGTGCATGGTGGCTCTGGGTTGTATCTGCCTCCCAATGCTCCAGCACTACCAATGAGCCTGGCAGCCATTTTATTTTCTCTAAGACCACTTCCGTGGTGGCCGTCGCACCGTGAGGTCTTCAAGGCAGAGAGCTCTGTAAATGGTGTAAATCATTTTGTTATTTTTTGTGTTTTTTGGTTCATTATTAAAATACTTTTGGGGGGTTTGACTCCTCTGGGGTTTGATCACTTACATCTCATGGTCTTGACTCTCAGAGTTGAAGAATTGGGATGAAAAGTCAATATTTGTGGCTTATAGCTAGCTAGCTGGCTGTTTGGATTGAAATAATGTATCCCTGTCTTTATTGTTTGATCTGTCAGGAAGAATAACAACAAGTACAGCATGCTGTGTCCAGAGATGGCAGAATAGTTTTTATCATTTCATCACTAGTAAACATTCATTCAAAAACTTTGACTAAAATCCGGTGTTTCTGTGTCAAAGTTTTTTAAAATAGATTTCAGTCTTCTGTGATGTATATATAGTGTAATATTGGGATGTTAACTAAAAATTCAATACATTTCAACTATATATGACACGGTGCAGGTTTCTTCTTTTTTTGAAGTACATAACCATGTGTGTGAGGTGTATACTTTTGTTTCAAAGTAGATTTATTTAAGACTACTAAGAAACACTCTGTGTGGCCCTGATTTAGCCCACTGCAGTAAAAGGTTAACTGCTGCCAACATGTGGTGGCTTTTCGTGTACTTTTCAGAAACCATGGCATCACCCAGGTGGGTGCTATATGTTTGGCAATGGAAGACCAGTACCTTTGGAGGAGCGGGTCCTATGGAGCACCAGTACCTACGGAGGAGCGGGTCCTATGGAGGACCAGTACGTACGGAGGAGCGGGTCCTATGGAGGACCAGTACGTACGGAGGAGCGGGTCCTATGGAGGACCAGTACCTACGGAGGAGCGGGTCCTATGGAGGACCAGTACCTACGGAGGAGCGGGTCCTATGGAGGACCAGTACCTACGGAGGAGCGGGTCCTATGGAGGACCAGTACCTACGAAGGAGCGGGTCCTATGGAGGACCAGTACGTACGGAGGAGCGGGTCCTATGGAGGACCAGTACCTACGGAGGAGCGGGTCCTATGGAGGACCAGTACCTAAGGAGGAGCGGGTCCTATGGAGGACCAGTACCTACGGAGGAGCGGGTCCTATGGAGGACCAGTACCTACGGAGGAGCGGGTCCTATGGAGGACCAGTACCTACGGAGGAGCGGGTCCTATGGAGAACCAGTTCGTACGGAGGAGCGGGTCCTATGGAGGACCAGTACGTACGGAGGAGCGGGTCCTATGGAGGACCAGTACCTACGGAGGAGCGGGTCCTATGGAGGACCAGTACCTACGGAGGAGCGGGTCCTATGGAGGACCAGTACCTACGGAGGAGCGGGTTCTATGGAGGACCAGTACGTACGGAGGAGCGGATCCTATGGAGGACCAGTACGTACGGAGGAGCGGGTCCTATGGAGGACCAGTACCTACGGAGGAGCGGGTCCTATGGAGGACCAGTACCTACGGAGGAGCGGGTCCTATGGAGGACCAGTACCTACGGAGGAGCGGGTCCTATGGAGGACCAGTACGTACGGAGGAGCGGGTCCTATGGAGGACCAGTACCTACGGAGGAGCTGGTCCTATGGAGGACCAGTACCTACGGAGGAGCGGGTCCTATGGAGGACCAGTACGTACGGAGGAGCGGGTCCTATGGAGGACCAGTACCTACGGAGGAGCGGGTCCTATGGAGGACCAGTACGTACGGAGGAGCGGGTCCTATGGAGGACCAGTACGTACGGAGGAGCGGGTCCTATGGAGGACCAGTACCTACGGAGGAGCGGGTCCTATGGAGGACCAGTACGTACGGAGGAGCGGGTCCTATGGAGGACCAGTACGTACGGAGGAGCGGGTCCTATGGAGGAGCAGTACCTACGGAGGAGCGGGTCCTATGGAGGACCAGTACCTACGGAGGAGCGGGTCCTATGGAGGACCAGTTCGTAAGGAGGAGCGGGTCCTATGGAGGACCAGTACCTACGGAGGAGCGGGTCCTATGGAGGACCAGTACCTACGGAGGAGCGGGTCCTATGGAGGACCAGTACGTACGGAGGAGCGGGTCCTATGGAGGACCAGTACGTACGGAGGAGCGGGTCCTATGGAGGACCAGTACGTACGGAGGAGCGGGTCCTATGGAGGACCAGTACGAACGGAGGAGCGGGTCCTATGGAGGACCAGTACGAACGGAGGAGCGGGTCCTATGGAGGACCAGTACCTACGGAGGAGCGGGTCCTATGGAGGACCAGTACCTACGGAGGAGCTGGTCCTATGGAGGACCAGTACCTACGGAGGAGCGGGTCCTATGGAGGACCAGTACCTACGGAGGAGCGGGTCCTATGGAGGACCAGTACCTACGGAGGAGCGGGTCCTATGGAGGACCAGTACCTACGGAGGAGCGGGTCCTATGGAGGACCAGTACCTACGGAGGAGCGGGTCCTATGGAGGACCAGTACGTACGGAGGAGCGGGTCCTATGGAGGACCAGTTCATACGGAGGAGCGGGTCCTAAGGAGGACCAGTACGTACGGAGGAGCGGGTCCTATGGAGGACCAGTACCTACGGAGGAGCGGGTCCTATGGAGGACCAGTACGTACGGAGGAGCGGGTCCTATGGAGGACCAGTACGTACGGAGGAGCGGGTCCTATGGAGGACCAGTACGTACGGAGGAGCGGGTCCTATGGAGGACCAGTACCTACGGAGGAGCGGGTCCTATGGGGGACCAGTACCTACGGAGGAGCGGGTCCTATGGAGGACCAGTACGTACGGAGGAGCGGGTCCTATGGAGGACCAGTACGTACGGAGGAGCGGGTCCTATGGAGGACCAGTACGAACGGAGGAGCGGGTCCTATGGAGGACCAGTACGAACGGAGGAGCGGGTCCTATGGAGGACCAGTACCTACGGAGGAGCGGGTCCTATGGAGGACCAGTACCTACGGAGGAGCTGGTCCTATGGAGGACCAGTACCTACGGAGGAGCGTGTCCTATGGAGGACCAGTACCTACGGAGGAGCGGGTCCTATGGAGGACCAGTACCTACGGAGGAGCGGGTCCTATGGAGGACCAGTACCTACGGAGGAGCGGGTCCTATGGAGGACCAGTACCTACGGAGGAGCGGGTCCTATGGAGGACCAGTACGTACGGAGGAGCGGGTCCTATGGAGGACCAGTTCGTACGGAGGAGCGGGTCCTAAGGAGGACCAGTACGTACGGAGGAGCGGGTCCTATGGAGGACCAGTACGTACGGAGGAGCGGGTCCTATGGAGGACCAGTACGTACGGAGGAGCGGGTCCTATGGAGGACCAGTACGTACGGAGGACAGGGTCCTATGGAGGACCAGTACCTACGGAGGAGCGGGTCCTATGGAGGACCAGTACCTACGGAGGAGCGGGTCCTATGGAGGACCAGTACCTACGGAGGAGCGGGTCCTATGGAGGACCAGTACCTACGGAGGAGCGGGTCCTATGGAGGACCAGTACGTACGGAGGAGCGGGTCCTATGGAGGACCAGTACCTACGGAGGAGCGGGTCCTATGGAGGACCAGTACCTACGGAGGAGCGGGTCCTATGGAGGACCAGTTCGTATGGAGGAGCGGGTCCTATGGAGGACCAGTACCTACGGAGGAGCGGGTCCTATGGAGGACCAGTACCTACGGAGGAGCGGCTCCTATGGAGGACCAGTACGTACGGAGGAGCGGGTCCTATGGAGGACCAGTACCTACGGAGGAGCGGGTCCTATGGAGGACCAGTACCTACGGAGGAGCGGGTCCTATGGAGGACCAGTTCGTAAGGAGGTGCGGGTCCTATGGAGGACCGGTACCTACGGAGGAGCGGGTCCTATGGAGGACCAGTACCTACGGAGGAGCGGGTCCTATGGAGGACCAGTACGTACGGAGGAGCGGGTCCTATGGAGGACCAGTACGTACGGAGGAGCGGGTCCTATGGAGGACCAGTACGTACGGAGGAGCGGGTCCTATGGAGGACCAGTACCTACGGAGGAGCGGGTCCTATGGAGGACCAGTACCTACGGAGGAGCGGGTCCTATGGAGGACCAGTACGTACGGAGGAGCGGGTCCTATGGAGGACCAGTACGTACGGAGGAGCGGGTCCTATGGAGGACCAGTACGTACGGAGGAGCGGGTCCTATGGAGGACCAGTACGTACGGAGGAGCGGGTCCTATGGAGGACCAGTACGAACGGAGGAGCGGGTCCTATGGAGGACCAGTACGAACGGAGGAGCGGGTCCTATGGAGGACCAGTACCTACGGAGGAGCGGGTCCTATGGAGGACCAGTACCTACGTAGGAGCTGGTCCTATGGAGGACCAGTACCTACGGAGGAGCGGGTCCTATGGAGGACCAGTACCTACGGAGGAGCGGGTCCTATGGAGGACCAGTACCTACGGAGGAGCGGGTCCTATGGAGGACCAGTACCTACGAGGAGCGGGTCCTATGGAGGACCAGTACCTACGGAGGAGCGGGTCCTATGGAGGACCAGTACGTACGGAGGAGCGGGTCCTATGGAGGACCAGTTCGTACGGAGGAGCGGGTCCTAAGGAGGACCAGTACGTACGGAGGAGCGGGTCCTATGGAGGACCAGTACCTACGGAGGAGCGGGTCCTATGGAGGACCAGTACGTACGGAGGAGCGGGTCCTATGGAGGACCAGTACGTACGGAGGAGCGGGTCCTATGGAGGACCAGTACGTACGGAGGAGCGGGTCCTATGGAGGACCAGTACCTACGGAGGAGCGGGTCCTATGGAGGACCAGTACCTACGGAGGAGCGGGTCCTATGGAGGACCAGTACGTACGGAGGAGCGGGTCCTATGGAGGACCAGTACGTACGGAGGAGCGGGTCCTATGGAGGACCAGTACGAACGGAGGAGCGGGTCCTATGGAGGACCAGTACGAACGGAGGAGCGGGTCCTATGGAGGACCAGTACCTACGGAGGAGCGGGTCCTATGGAGGACCAGTACCTACGGAGGAGCTGGTCCTATGGAGGACCAGTACCTACGGAGGAGCGGGTCCTATGGAGGACCAGTACCTACGGAGGAGCGGGTCCTATGGAGGACCAGTACCTACGGAGGAGCGGGTCCTATGGAGGACCAGTACCTACGGAGGAGCGGGTCCTATGGAGGACCAGTACCTACGGAGGAGCGGGTCCTATGGAGGACCAGTACCTACGGAGGAGCGGGTCCTATGGAGGACCAGTACGTACGGAGGAGCGGGTCCTATGGAGGACCAGTTCGTACGGAGGAGCGGGTCCTAAGGAGGACCAGTACGTACGGAGGAGCGGGTCCTATGGAGGACCAGTACCTACGGAGGAGCGGGTCCTATGGAGGACCAGTACCTACGGAGGAGCGGGTCCTATGGAGGACCAGTACGTACGGAGGAGCGGGTCCTATGGAGGACCAGTACGTACGGAGGAGCGGGTCCTATGGAGGACCAGTACGTACGGAGGAGCGGGTCCTATGGAGGACCAGTACCTACGGAGGAGCGGGTCCTATGGAGGACCAGTACCTACGGAGGAGCGGGTCCTATGGAGGACCAGTACGTACGGAGGAGCGGGTCCTATGGAGGACCAGTACGTACGGAGGAGCGGGTCCTATGGAGGACCAGTACGAACGGAGGAGCGGGTCCTATGGAGGACCAGTACGAACGGAGGAGCGGGTCCTATGGAGGACCAGTACCTACGGAGGAGCGGGTCCTATGGAGGACCAGTACCTACGGAGGAGCTGGTCCTATGGAGGACCAGTACCTACGGAGGAGCGGGTCCTATGGAGGACCAGTACCTACGGAGGAGCGGGTCCTATGGAGGACCAGTACCTACGGAGGAGCGGGTCCTATGGAGGACCAGTACGTACGGAGGAGCGGGTCCTATGGAGGACCAGTACCTACGGAGGAGCGGGTCCTATGGAGGACCAGTACCTACGGAGGAGCGGGTCCTATGGAGGACCAGTTCGTAAGGAGGAGCGGGTCCTATGGAGGACCAGTACCTACGGAGGAGCGGGTCCTATGGAGGACCAGTACCTACGGAGGAGCGGGTCCTATGGAGGACCAGTACGTACGGAGGAGCGGGTCCTATGGAGGACCAGTACCTACGGAGGAGCGGGTCCTATGGAGGACCAGTACCTACGGAGGAGCGGGTCCTATGGAGGACCAGTACGTACGGAGGAGCGGGTCCTATGGAGGACCAGTTCGTACGGAGGAGCGGGTCCTAAGGAGGACCAGTACCTACGGAGGAGCGGGTCCTATGGAGGACCAGTACGTACGGAGGAGCGGGTCCTATGGAGGACCAGTACGTACGGAGGAGCGGGTCCTATGGAGGACCAGTACGTACGGAGGAGCGGGTCCTATGGAGGACCAGTACCTATGGAGGAGCGGGTCCTATGGAAGACCAGTACCTACGGAGGAGCGGGTCCTATGGAGGACCAGTACGTACGGAGGAGCGGGTCCTATGGAGGACCAGTACGTACGGAGGAGCGGGTCCTATGGAGGACCAGTACGTACGGAGGAGCGGGTCCTATGGAGGACCAGTACGTACGGAGGAGCGGGTCCTATGGAGGACCAGTACGAACGGAGGAGCGGGTCCTATGGAGGACCAGTACGAACGGAGGAGCGGGTCCTATGGAGGACCAGTACCTACGGAGGAGCGGGTCCTATGGAGGACCAGTACCTACGGAGGAGCTGGTCCTATGGAGGACCAGTACCTACGGAGGAGCGTTTCCTATGGAGGACCAGTACCTACGGAGGAGCGGGTCCTATGGAGGACCAGTACCTACGGAGGAGCGGGTCCTATGGAGGACCAGTACCTACGGAGGAGCGGGTCCTATGGAGGACCAGTACCTACGGAGGAGCGGGTCCTATGGAGGACCAGTACGTACGGAGGAGCGGGTCCTATGGAGGACCAGTACCTACGGAGGAGCGGGTCCTATGGAGGACCAGTACCTACGGAGGAGCGGGTCCTATGGAGGACCAGTACCTACGGAGGAGCGGGTCCTATGGAGGACCAGTACGTACGGAGGAGCGGGTCCTATGGAGGACCAGTACCTACGGAGGAGCGGGTCCTATGGAGGACCAGTACCTACGGAGGAGCGGGTCCTATGGAGGACCAGTACCTACGGAGGAGCGGGTCCTATGGAGGAAGAGTACGTACGGAGGAGCGGGTCCTATGGAGGACCAGTACGTACGGAGGAGCGGGTCCTATGGAGGACCAGTACCTACGGAGGAGCTGGTCCTATGGAGGACCAGTACCTACGGAGGAGCGGGTCATATGGAGGACCAGTACGTACGGAGGAGCGGGTCCTATGGAGGACCAGTACCTACGGAGGAGCGGGTCCTATGGATGACCCGTACCTACGGAGGAGCGGGTCCTATGGAGGACCAGTACCTACGGAGGAGCGGGTCCTATGGAGGACCAGTACCTACGGAGGAGCGGGTCCTATGGAGGACCAGTACGTACGGAGGAGCGGGTCCTATGTAGGACCAGTAAGTACGGAGGAGCGGGTCCTATGGAGGACCAGTACGTACGGTGGAGCGGGTCCTATGGAAGACCAGTACCTACGGAGGAGCGGGTCCTATGGAGGACCAGTACGTACGGAGGAGCGGGTCCTATGGAGGACCAGTACGTACGGAGGAGCGGGTCCTATGGAGGACCAGTAAGTACGGAGGAGCGGGTCCTATGGAGGACCAGTACCTACGGAGGAGCGGGTCCTATGGAGGACCAGAACGTACGGAGGAGCGGGTCCTATGGAGGACCAGTACGTACGGAGGAGCGGGTCCTATGGAGGACCAGTACCTACGGAGGAGCGGGTCCTATGGAGGACCAGTACGTACGGAGGAGCGGGTCCTATGGAGGACCAGTACGTACGGAGGAGAGGGTCCTATGGAGGACCAGTACCTCCGGAGGAGCGGGTCCTATGGAGGACCAGTACGTACGGTGGAGCGGGTCCTATGGAAGACCAGTACCTACGGAGGAGCGGGTCCTATGGAGGACCAGTACCTACGGAGGAGCGGGTCCGATGGAGGACCAGTACGTACGGAGGAGCGGGCCCTATGGAGGACCAGTACCTACGGAAGAGCGGGTCCTATGGAGGACCAGTACGTACGGAGGAGAGGGTCCTATGGAGGACCAGTACCTACGGAGGAGCGGATCCTATGGAGGACCAGTACCTACGGAGGAGCGGGTCCTATGGAGGACCAGTACCTACGGAGGAGCGGGTCCTATGGATGACCAGTACCTACGGAGGAGAGGGTCCTATGGAGGACCAATACGTACGGAGGAGTGGGTCCTATGGAGGACCAGTACCTACGGAGGAGCGGGTCCTATGGAGGACCAGTACGTACGGAGGAGCGGGTCCTATGGAGGACCAGTAAGTACGGAGGAGAGGGTCCTATGGAGGACCAGTACGTACGGTGGAGCGGGTCCTATGGAAGACCAGTACCTACGGAGGAGCGGGTCCTATGGAGGACCAGTACGTACGGAGGAGCGGTTCCTATGGAGGACCAGTACGTACGGAGGAGCGGGTCCTATGGAGGACCAGTAAGTACAGAGGAGCGGGTCCTATGGAGGACCAGTACCTACGGAGGAGCGGGTCATATGGAGGACCAGAACGTACGGAGGAGCGGGTCCTATGGAGGACCAGTACGTACGGAGGAGCGGGTCCTATGGAGGACCAGTACCTACGGAGGAGCGGGTCCTATGGAGGACCAGTACGTACGGAGGAGCGGGTCCTATGGAGGACCAGTTCGTACGGAGGAGCGGGTCCTAAGGAGGACCAGTACCTACGGAGGAGCGGGTCCTATGGAGGACCAGTACGTACGGAGGAGCGGGTCCTATGGAGGACCAGTACGTACGGAGGAGCGGGTCCTATGGAGGACCAGTACGTACGGAGGAGCGGGTCCTATGGAGGACCAGTACCTATGGAGGAGCGAGTCCTATGGAAGACCAGTACCTACGGAGGAGCGGGTCCTATGGAGGACCAGTACGTACGGAGGAGCGGGTCCTATGGAGGACCAGTACGTACGGAGGAGCGGGTCCTATGGAGGACCAGTACGTACGGAGGAGCGGGTCCTATGGAGGACCAGTACGTACGGAGGAGCGGGTCCTATGGAGGACCAGTACGAACGGAGGAGCGGGTCCTATGGAGGACCAGTACGAACGGAGGAGCGGGTCCTATGGAGGACCAGTACCTACGGAGGAGCGGGTCCTATGGAGGACCAGTACCTACGGAGGAGCTGGTCCTATGGAGGACCAGTACCTACGGAGGAGCGTGTCCTATGGAGGACCAGTACCTACGGAGGAGCGGGTCCTATGGAGGACCAGTACCTACGGAGGAGCGGGTCCTATGGAGGACCAGTACCTACGGAGGAGCGGGTCCTATGGAGGACCAGTACCTACGGAGGAGCGGGTCCTATGGAGGACCAGTACGTACGGAGGAGCGGGTCCTATGGAGGACCAGTACCTACGGAGGAGCGGGTCCTATGGAGGACCAGTACCTACGGAGGAGCGGGTCCTATGGAGGACCAGTACGTACGGAGGAGCGGGTCCTATGGAGGACCAGTACGTACGGAGGAGCGGGTCCTATGGAGGACCAGTAAGTACGGAGGAGCGGGTCCTATGGAGGACCAGTACCTACGGAGGAGCGGGTCCTATGGAGGACCAGAACGTACGGAGGAGCGGGTCCTATGGAGGACCAGTACGTACGGAGGAGCGGGTCCTATGGAGGACCAGTACCTACGGAGGAGCGGGTCCTATGGAGGACCAGTACGTACGGAGGAGCGGGTCCTATGGAGGACCAGTACGTACGGAGGAGAGGGTCCTATGGAGGACCAGTACCTCCGGAGGAGCGGGTCCTATGGAGGACCAGTACGTACGGTGGAGCGGGTCCTATGGAAGACCAGTACCTACGGAGGAGCGGGTCCTATGGAGGACCAGTACCTACGGAGGAGCGGGTCCGATGGAGGACCAGTACGTACGGAGGAGCGGGCCCTATGGAGGACCAGTACCTACGGAAGAGCGGGTCCTATGGAGGACCAGTACGTACGGAGGAGAGGGTCCTATGGAGGACCAGTACCTACGGAGGAGCGGATCCTATGGAGGACCAGTACCTACGGAGGAGCGGGTCCTATGGAGGACCAGTACCTACGGAGGAGCGGGTCCTATGGATGACCAGTACCTACGGAGGAGAGGGTCCTATGGAGGACCAGTACGTACGGAGGAGCGGGTCCTATGGAGGACCAGTACCTACGGAGGAGCGGGTCCTATGGAGGACCAGTACGTACGGAGGAGCGGGTCCTATGGAGGACCAGTAAGTACGGAGGAGAGGGTCCTATGGAGGACCAGTACGTACGGTGGAGCGGGTCCTATGGAAGACCAGTACCTACGGAGGAGCGGGTCCTATGGAGGACCAGTACGTACGGAGGAGCGGTTCCTATGGAGGACCAGTACGTACGGAGGAGCGGGTCCTATGGAGGACCAGTAAGTACAGAGGAGCGGGTCCTATGGAAGACCAGTACCTACGGAGGAGCGGGTCCTATGGAGGACCAGTACGTACGGAGGAGCGGGTCCTATGGAGGACCAGTACGTACGGAGGAGCGGGTCCTATGGAGGACCAGTACGTACGGAGGAGCGGGTCCTATGGAGGACCAGTACGTACGGAGGAGCGGGTCCTATGGAGGACCAGTACGAACGGAGGAGCGGGTCCTATGGAGGACCAGTACGAACGGAGGAGCGGGTCCTATGGAGGACCAGTACCTACGGAGGAGCGGGTCCTATGGAGGACCAGTACCTACGGAGGAGCGGGTCCTATGGAGGACCAGAACGTACGGAGGAGCGGGTCCTATGGAGGACCAGTACGTACGGAGGAGAGGGTCCTATGGAGGAACAGTTCGTACGGAGGAGCGGGTCCTAAGGAGGACCAGTACCTACGGAGGAGCGGGTCCTATGGAGGACCAGTACGTACGGAGGAGCGGGTCCTATGGAGGACCAGCACGTACGGAGGAGCGGGTCCTATGGAGGACCAGTACGTACGGAGGAGCGGGTCCTATGGAGGACCAGTACCTATGGAGGAGCGGGTCCTATGGAAGACCAGTACCTACGGAGGAGCGGGTCCTATGGAGGACCAGTACGTACGGAGGAGCGGGTCCTATGGAGGACCAGTACGTACGGAGGAGCGGGTCCTATGGAGGACCAGTACGTACGGAGGAGCGGGTCCTATGGAGGACCAGTACGTACGGAGGAGCGGGTCCTATGGAGGACCAGTACGAACGGAGGAGCGGGTCCTATGGAGGACCAGTACGAACGGAGGAGCGGGTCCTATGGAGGACCAGTACCTACGGAGGAGCGGGTCCTATGGAGGACCAGTACGAACGGAGGAGCGGGTCCTATGGAGGACCAGTACCTACGGAGGAGCGTGTCCTATGGAGGACCAGTACCTACGGAGGAGCGGGTCCTATGGAGGACCAGTACCTACGGAGGAGCGTGTCCTATGGAGGACCAGTACCTACGGAGGAGCGGGTCCTATGGAGGACCAGTACCTACGGAGGAGCGGGTCCTATGGAGGACCAGTACCTACGGAGGAGCGGGTCCTATGGAGGACCAGTACCTACGGAGGAGCGGGTCCTATGGAGGACCAGTACGTACGGAGGAGCGGGTCCTATGGAGGACCAGTACCTACGGAGGAGCGGGTCCTATGGAGGACCAGTACCTACGGAGGAGCGGGTCCTATGGAGGACCAGTACCTACGGAGGAGCGGGTCCTATGGAGGACCAGTACGTACGGAGGAGCGGGTCCTATGGAGGACCAGTACGTACGGAGGAGCGGGTCCTATGGAGGACCAGTACCTACGGAGGAGCGGGTCCTATGGAGGACCAGTACCTACGGAGGAGCGGGTCCTATGGAGGAAGAGTACGTACGGAGGAGCGGGTCCTATGGAGGACCAGTACGTACGGAGGAGCGGGTCCTATGGAGGACCAGTACCTACGGAGGAGCTGGTCCTATGGAGGACCAGTACCTACGGAGGAGCGGGTCATATGGAGGACCAGTACGTACGGAGGAGCGGGTCCTATGGAGGACCAGTACCTACGGAGGAGCGGGTCCTATGGATGACCCGTACCTACGGAGGAGCGGGTCCTATGGAGGACCAGTACCTACGGAGGAGCGGGTCCTATGGAGGACCAGTACCTACGGAGGAGCGGGTCCTATGGAGGACCAGTACGTACGGAGGAGCGGGTCCTATGTAGGACCAGTAAGTACGGAGGAGCGGGTCCTATGGAGGACCAGTACGTACGGTGGAGCGGGTCCTATGGAAGACCAGTACCTACGGAGGAGCGGGTCCTATGGAGGACCAGTACGTACGGAGGAGCGGGTCCTATGGAGGACCAGTACGTACGGAGGAGCGGGTCCTATGGAGGACCAGTAAGTACGGAGGAGCGGGTCCTATGGAGGACCAGTACCTACGGAGGAGCGGGTCCTATGGAGGACCAGAACGTACGGAGGAGCGGGTCCTATGGAGGACCAGTACGTACGGAGGAGCGGGTCCTATGGAGGACCAGTACCTACGGAGGAGCGGGTCCTATGGAGGACCAGTACGTACGGAGGAGCGGGTCCTATGGAGGACCAGTACGTACGGAGGAGAGGGTCCTATGGAGGACCAGTACCTCCGGAGGAGCGGGTCCTATGGAGGACCAGTACGTACGGTGGAGCGGGTCCTATGGAAGACCAGTACCTACGGAGGAGCGGGTCCTATGGAGGACCAGTACCTACGGAGGAGCGGGTCCGATGGAGGACCAGTACGTACGGAGGAGCGGGCCCTATGGAGGACCAGTACCTACGGAAGAGCGGGTCCTATGGAGGACCAGTACGTACGGAGGAGAGGGTCCTATGGAGGACCAGTACGTACGGAGGAGCGGGTCCTATGGAGGACCAGTACCTACGGAGGAGCGGGTCCTATGGAGGACCAGTACCTACGGAGGAGCGGGTCCTATGGAGGACCAGTACGTACGGAGGAGCGGGTCCTATGGAGGACCAGTACGTACGGAGGAGCGGGTCCTATGGAGGACCAGTACGACGGAGGAGCGGGTCCTATGGAGGACCAGTACGTACGGAGGAGCGGGTCCTATGGAGGACCAGTACGAACGGAGGAGCGGGTCTTATGGAGGACCAGTACCTACGGAGGAGCGGGTCCTATGGAGGACCAGTACGTACGGAGGAGAGGGTCCTATGGAGGACCAGTACCTACGGAGGAGCTGGTCCTATGGAGGACCAGTACCTACGGAGGAGCGGGTCCTATGGAGGACCAGTACCTACGGAGGAGCGGGTCCTATGGAGGACCAGTACGAACGGAGGAGCGGGTCTTATGGAGGACCAGTACCTACGGAGGAGCGGGTCCTATGGAGGACCAGTACCTACGGAGGAGCGGGTCCTATGGAGGACCAGTACGTACGGAGGAGCGGGTCCTATGGAGGACCAGTTCGTACGGAGGAGCGGGTCCTAAGGAGGACCAGTACGTACGGAGCAGCGGGTCCTATGGAGGACCAGTACCTACGGAGGAGCGGGTCCTATGGAGGACCAGTACCTACGGAGGAGCGGGTCCTATGGAGGACCAGTACCTACGGAGGAGCGGGTCCTATGGAGGACCAGTACGTACGGAGGAGCGGGTCCTATGGAGGACCAGTACGTACGGAGGAGCGGGTCCTATGGAGGACCAGTTCGTACGGAGGAGCGGGTCCTAAGGAGGACCAGTACGTACGGAGGAGCGGGTCCTATGGAGGACCAGTACCTACGGAGGAGCGGGTCCTATAGAGGACCAGTACCTACGGAGGAGCGGGTCCTATGGAGGACCAGTACCTACGGAGGAGCGGGTCCTATGGAGGACCAGTACCTACGGAGGAGCGGGTCCTATGGAGGACCAGTACGTACGGAGGAGCGGGTCCTATTGAGGACCAGTACGTACGGAGGAGCGGGTCCTATGGAGGACCAGTACGTACGGAGGAGCGGGTCCTATGGAGGACCAGTACCTACGGAGGAGCGGGTCCTATGGAGGACCAGTACCTACGGAGGAGCGGGTCCTATGGAGGACCAGTACCTACGGAGGAGCGGGTCCTATGGAGGACCAGTACGTATGGAGGAGGGGGTCCTATGGAGGACCAGTTCGTACGGAGGAGCGGGTCCTAAGGAGGACCAGTACGTACGGAGGAGCGGGTCCTATGGAGGACCAGTACCTACGGAGGAGCGGGTCCTATGGAGGACCAGTACCTACGGAGGAGCGGGTCCTATGGAGGACCAGTACCTACGGAGGAGCGGGTCCTATGGAGGACCAGTACGTACGGAGGAGCGGGTCCTATGGAGGACCAGTACGTACGGAGGAGCGGGTCCTATGGAGGACCAGTACCTACGGAGGAGCGGGTCCTATGGAGGACCAGTACCTACGGAGGAGCGGGTCCTATGGAGGAAGAGTACGTACGGAGGAGCGGGTCCTATGGAGGACCAGTACGTACGGAGGAGCGGGTCCTATGGAGGACCAGTACCTACGGAGGAGCTGGTCCTATGGAGGACCAGTACCTACGGAGGAGCGGGTCATATGGAGGACCAGTACGTACGGAGGAGCGGGTCCTATGGAGGACCAGTACCTACGGAGGAGCGCGTCCTATGGATGACCCGTACCTACGGAGGAGCGGGTCCTATGGAGGACCAGTACCTACGGAGGAGCGGGTCCTATGGAGGACCAGTACCTACGGAGGAGCGGGTCCTATGGAGGACCAGTACGTACGGAGGAGCGGGTCCTATGGAGGACCAGTAAGTACGGAGGAGCGGGTCCTATGGAGGACCAGTACGTACGGTGGAGCGGGTCCTATGGAAGACCAGTACCTACGGAGGAGCGGGTCCTATGGAGGACCAGTACGTACGGAGGAGCGGGTCCTATGGAGGACCAGTACGTACGGAGGAGCGGGTCCTATGGAGGACCAGTAAGTACGGAGGAGCGGGTCCTATGGAGGACCAGTACCTACGGAGGAGCGGGTCCTATGGAGGACCAGAACGTACGGAGGAGCGGGTCCTATGGAGGACCAGTACGTACGGAGGAGCGGGTCCTATGGAGGACCAGTACCTACGGAGGAGCGGGTCCTATGGAGGACCAGTACGTACGGAGGAGCGGGTCCTATGGAGGACCAGTACGTACGGAGGAGAGGGTCCTATGGAGGACCAGTACCTACGGAGGAGCGGGTCCTATGGAGGACCAGTACGTACGGTGGAGCGGGTCCTATGGAAGACCAGTACCTACGGAGGAGCGGGTCCTATGGAGGACCAGTACCTACGGAGGAGCGGGTCCGATGGAGGACCAGTACGTACGGAGGAGCGGGTCCTATGGAGGACCAGTACCTACGGAAGAGCGGGTCCTATGGAGGACCAGTACGTACGGAGGAGAGGGTCCTATGGAGGACCAGTACCTACGGAGGAGCGGATCCTATGGAGGACCAGTACCTACGGAGGAGCGGGTCCTATGGAGGACCAGTACCTACGGAGGAGCGGGTCCTATGGATGACCAGTACCTACGGAGGAGAGGGTCCTATGGAGGACCAGTACGTACGGAGGAGCGGGTCCTATGGAGGACCAGTACGTACGGAGGAGCGGGTCCTATGGAGGACCAGTACCTACGGAGGAGCGGGTCCTATGGAGGACCAGTACGTACGGAGGAGCGGGTCCTATGGAGGACCAGTACGTACGGAGGAGCGGGTCCTATGGAGGACCAGTACCTACGGAGGAGCGGGTCCTATGGAGGACCAGTACCTACGGAGGAGCGGGTCCTATGGAGGACCAGTACCTACGGAGGAGCGGGTCCTATGGAGGACCAGTACGTACGGAGGAGCGGGTCCTATGGAGGACCAGTACCTACGGAGGAGCGGGTCCTATGGAGGACCAGTACCTACGGAGGAGCGGGTCCTATGGAGGACCAGTACGTACGGAGGAGCGGGTCCTATGGAGGACCAGTACGTACGGAGGAGCGGGTCCTATGGAGGACCAGTACGTACGGAGGAGCGGGTCCTATGGAGGACCAGTACGAACGGAGGAGCGGGTCTTATGGAGGACCAGTACTTACGGAGGAGCGGGTCCTATGGAGGACCAGTACGTACGGAGAAGCGGGTCCTATGGAGGACCAGTACCTACGGAGGAGCTGGTCCTATGGAGGACCAGTACCTACGGAGGAGCGGGTCCTATGGAGGACCAGTACCTACGGAGGAGCGGGTCCTATGGAGGACCAGTACGAACGGAGGAGCGGGTCTTATGGAGGACCAGTACCTACGGAGGAGCGGGTCCTATGGAGGACCAGTACCTACGGAGGAGCGGATCCTATGGAGGACCAGTACGTACGGAGGAGCGGGTCCTATGGAGGACCAGTTCGTACGGAGGAGCGGGTCCTAAGGAGGACCAGTACGTACGGAGGAGCGGGTCCTATGGAGGACCAGTACCTACGGAGGAGCGGGTCCTATGGAGGACCAGTACCTACGGAGGAGCGGGTCCTATGGAGGACCAGTACCTACGGAGGAGCGGGTCCTATGGAGGACCAGTACGTACGGAGGAGCGGGTCCTATGGAGGACCAGTTCGTACGGAGGAGCGGGTCCTAAGGAGGACCAGTACGTACGGAGGAGCGGGTCCTATGGAGGACCAGTACCTACGGAGGAGCGGGTCCTATGGAGGACCAGTACCTACGGAGGAGCGGGTCCTATGGAGGAAGAGTACGTACGGAGGAGCGGGTCCTATGGAGGACCAGTACGTACGGAGGAGCGGGTCCTATGGAGGACCAGTACCTACGGAGGAGCTGGTCCTATGGAGGACCAGTACCTACGGAGGAGCGGGTCATATGGAGGACCAGTACGTACGGAGGAGCGGGTCCTATGGAGGACCAGTACCTACGGAGGAGCGGGTCCTATGGATGACCCGTACCTACGGAGGAGCGGGTCCTATGGAGGACCAGTACCTACGGAGGAGCGGGTCCTATGGAGGACCAGTACCTACGGAGGAGCGGGTCCTATGGAGGACCAGTACGTACGGAGGAGCGGGTCCTATGGAGGACCAGTAAGTACGGAGGAGCGGGTCCTATGGAGGACCAGTACGTACGGTGGAGCGGGTCCTATGGAAGACCAGTACCTACGGAGGAGCGGGTCCTATGGAGGACCAGTACGTACGGAGGAGCGGTTCCTATGGAGGACCAGTACGTACGGAGGAGCGGGTCCTATGGAGGACCAGTAAGTACAGAGGAGCGGGTCCTATGGAGGACCAGTACCTACGGAGGAGCGGGTCCTATGGAGGACCAGAACGTACGGAGGAGCGGGTCCTATGGAGGACCAGTACGTACGGAGGAGCGGGTCCTATGGAGGACCAGTACCTACGGAGGAGCGGGTCCTATGGAGGACCAGTACGTACGGAGGAGCGGGTCCTATGGAGGACCAGTACGTACGGAGGAGAGGGTCCTATGGAGGACCAGTACCTACGGAGGAGCGGGTCCTATGGAGGACCAGTACGTACGGTGGAGCGGGTCCTATGGAAGACCAGAACCTACGGAGGAGCGGGGCAAATGGAGGACCAGTACCTACGGAGGAGCGGGTCCGATGGAGGACCAGTACGTACGGAGGAGCGGGTCCTATGGAGGACCAGTACCTACGGAAGAGCGGGTCCTATGGAGGACCAGTACATACGGAGGAGAGGGTCCTATGGAGGACCAGTACCTACGGAGGAGCGGATCCTATGGAGGACCAGTACCTACGGAGGAGCGGGTCCTATGGAGGACCAGTACCTACGGAGGAGCGGGTCCTATGGATGACCAGTACCTACGGAGGAGAGGGTCCTATGGAGGACCAGTACGTACGGAGGAGCGGGTCCTATGGAGGACCAGTACGTACGGAGGAGCGGGTCCTATGGAGGACCAGTACCTACGGAGGAGCGGGTCCTATGGAGGACCAGTACGTACGGAGGAGCGGGTCCTATGGAGGACCAGTACGTACGGAGGAGCGGGTCCTATGGAGGACCAGTACCTACGGAGGAGCGGGTCCTATGGAGGACCAGTACCTACGGAGGAGCGGGTCCTATGGAGGACCAGTACCTACGGAGGAGTGGGTCCTATGGAGGACCAGTACCTACGGAGGAGCGGGTCCTATGGAGGACCAGTACCTACGGAGGATTGGGTCCTATGGAGGACCAGTACGTACGGAGGAGCGGGTCCTATGGAGGACCAGAACGTACGGAGGAGCGGGTCCTATGGAGGACCAGTACGTACGGAGGAGCGGGTCCTATGGAGGACCAGTACGTACGGAGGAGCGGGTCCTATGGAGGACCAGTACCTACGGAGGAGCGGGTCCTATGGAGGACCAGTACGTACGGAGGAGCGGGTCCTATGGAGGACCAGTACGTACGGAGGAGCGGGTCCTATGGAGGACCAGTACGTACGGAGGAGCGGGTCCTATTGAGGACCAGTACGTACGGAGGAGCGGGTCCTATGGAGGACCAGTACCTACGGAGGAGCGGGTCCTATGGAGGACCAGTACCTACGGAGGAGCGGGTCCTATGGAGGACCAGTACCTACGGAGGAGCGGGTCCTATGGAGGACCAGTACCTACGGAGGAGCGGGTCCTATGGAGGACCAGTAGGTATGGAGGAGCGGGTCTTATGGAGGACCAGTTCGTACGGAGGAGCGGGTCCTAAGGAGGACCAGTACGTACGGAGGAGCGGGTCCTATGGAGGACCAGTACCTACGGAGGAGCGGGTCCTATGGAGGACCAGTACCTACGGAGGAGCGGGTCCTATGGAGGACCAGTACCTACGGAGGAGCGGGTCCTATGGAGGACCAGTACGTACGGAGGAGCGGGTCCTATGGAGGACCAGTACGTACGGAGGAGCGGGTCCTATGGAGGACCAGTACCTACGGAGGAGCGGGTCCTATGGAGGACCAGTACCTACGGAGGAGCGGGTCCTATGGAGGAAGAGTACGTACGGAGGAGCGGGTCCTATGGAGGACCAGTACGTACGGAGGAGCGGGTCCTATGGAGGACCAGTACCTACGGAGGAGCTGGTCCTATGGAGGACCAGTACCTACGGAGGAGCGGGTCATATGGAGGACCAGTACGTACGGAGGAGCGGGTCCTATGGAGGACCAGTACCTACGGAGGAGCGCGTCCTATGGATGACCCGTACCTACGGAGGAGCGGGTCCTATGGAGGACCAGTACCTACGGAGGAGCGGGTCCTATGGAGGACCAGTACCTACGGAGGAGCAGGTCCTATGGAGGACCAGTACGTACGGAGGAGCGGGTCCTATGGAGGACCAGTAAGTACGGAGGAGCGGGTCCTATGGAGGACCAGTACGTACGGTGGAGCGGGTCCTATGGAAGACCAGTACCTACGGAGGAGCGGGTCCTATGGAGGACCAGTACGTACGGAGGAGCGGGTCCTATGGAGGACCAGTACGTACGGAGGAGCGGGTCCTATGGAGGACCAGTACCTACGGAGGAGCGGGTCCTATGGAGGACCAGTACCTACGGAGGAGCGGGTCCTATGGAGGACCAGTACCTACGGAGGAGCGGGTCCTATGGAGGACCAGTACCTACGGAGGAGCGGGTCCTATGGAGGACCAGTACGTACGGAGGAGCGGGTCCTATTGAGGACCAGTACGTACGGAGGAGCGGGTCCTATGGAGGACCAGTACGTACGGAGGAGCGGGTCCTATGGAGGACCAGTACCTACGGAGGAGCGGGTCCTATGGAGGACCAGTACCTACGGAGGAGCGGGTCCTATGGAGGACCAGTACGTACGGAGGAGCGGGTCCTATGGAGGACCAGTACCTACGGAGGAGCGGGTCCTATGGAGGACCAGTACGTATGGAGGAGCGGGTCCTATGGAGGACCAGTTCGTACGGAGGAGCGGGTCCTAAGGAGGACCAGTACGTACGGAGGAGCGGGTCCTATGGAGGACCAGTACCTACGGAGGAGCGGGTCCTATGGAGGACCAGTACCTACGGAGGAGCGGGTCCTATGGAGGACCAGTACCTACGGAGGAGCGGGTCCTATGGAGGACCAGTACGTACGGAGGAGCGGGTCCTATGGAGGACCAGTACGTACGGAGGAGCGGGTCCTATGGAGGACCAGTACCTACGGAGGAGCGGGTCCTATGGAGGACCAGTACCTACGGAGGAGCGGGTCCTATGGAGGAAGAGTACGTACGGAGGAGCGGGTCCTATGGAGGACCAGTACGTACGGAGGAGCGGGTCCTATGGAGGACCAGTACCTACGGAGGAGCTGGTCCTATGGAGGACCAGTACCTACGGAGGAGCGGGTCATATGGAGGACCAGTACGTACGGAGGAGCGGGTCCTATGGAGGACCAGTACCTACGGAGGAGCGCGTCCTATGGATGACCCGTACCTACGGAGGAGCGGGTCCTATGGAGGACCAGTACCTACGGAGGAGCGGGTCCTATGGAGGACCAGTACCTACGGAGGAGCGGGTCCTATGGAGGACCAGTACGTACGGAGGAGCGGGTCCTATGGAGGACCAGTAAGTACGGAGGAGCGGGTCCTATGGAGGACCAGTACGTACGGTGGAGCGGGTCCTATGGAAGACCAGTACCTACGGAGGAGCGGGTCCTATGGAGGACCAGTACGTACGGAGGAGCGGGTCCTATGGAGGACCAGTACGTACGGAGGAGCGGGTCCTATGGAGGACCAGTAAGTACGGAGGAGCGGGTCCTATGGAGGACCAGTACCTACGGAGGAGCGGGTCCTATGGAGGACCAGAACGTACGGAGGAGCGGGTCCTATGGAGGACCAGTACGTACGGAGGAGCGGGTCCTATGGAGGACCAGTACCTACGGAGGAGCGGGTCCTATGGAGGACCAGTACGTACGGAGGAGCGGGTCCTATGGAGGACCAGTACGTACGGAGGAGAGGGTCCTATGGAGGACCAGTACCTACGGAGGAGCGGGTCCTATGGAGGACCAGTACGTACGGTGGAGCGGGTCCTATGGAAGACCAGTACCTACGGAGGAGCGGGTCCTATGGAGGACCAGTACCTACGGAGGAGCGGGTCCGATGGAGGACCAGTACGTACGGAGGAGCGGGTCCTATGGAGGACCAGTACCTACGGAAGAGCGGGTCCTATGGAGGACCAGTACGTACGGAGGAGAGGGTCCTATGGAGGACCAGTACCTACGGAGGAGCGGATCCTATGGAGGACCAGTACCTACGGAGGAGCGGGTCCTATGGAGGACCAGTACCTACGGAGGAGCGGGTCCTATGGATGACCAGTACCTACGGAGGAGAGGGTCCTATGGAGGACCAGTACGTACGGAGGAGCGGGTCCTATGGAGGACCAGTACGTACGGAGGAGCGGGTCCTATGGAGGACCAGTACCTACGGAGGAGCGGGTCCTATGGAGGACCAGTACGTACGGAGGAGCGGGTCCTATGGAGGACCAGTACGTACGGAGGAGCGGGTCCTATGGAGGACCAGTACCTACGGAGGAGCGGGTCCTATGGAGGACCAGTACCTACGGAGGAGCGGGTCCTATGGAGGACCAGTACCTACGGAGGAGCGGGTCCTATGGAGGACCAGTACCTACGGAGGAGCGGGTCCTATGGAGGACCAGTACCTACGGAGGAGCGGGTCCTATGGAGGACCAGTACGTACGGAGGAGCGGGTCCTATGGAGGACCAGTACCTACGGAGGAGCGGGTCCTATGGAGGACCAGTACCTACGGAGGAGCGGGTCCTATGGAGGACCCATACGTACGGAGGAGCGGGTCCTATGGAGGACCAGTACGTACGGAGGAGCGGGTCCTATGGAGGACCAGTACGTACGGAGGAGCGGGTCCTATGGAGGACCAGTACGAACGGAGGAGCGGGTCTTATGGAGGACCAGTACTTACGGAGGAGCGGGTCCTATGGAGGACCAGTACGTACGGAGAAGCGGGTCCTATGGAGGACCAGTACCTATGGAGGAGCTGGTCCTATGGAGGACCAGTACCTACGGAGGAGCGGGTCCTATGGAGGACCAGTACCTACGGAGGAGCGGGTCCTATGGAGGACCAGTACGTACGGAGGAGCGGTTCCTATGGAGGACCAGTACGAACGGAGGAGCGGGTCTTATGGAGGACCAGTACTTACGGAGGAGCGGGTCCTATGGAGGACCAGTACGTACGGAGAAGCGGGTCCTATGGAGGACCAGTACCTACGGAGGAGCTGGTCCTATGGAGGACCAGTACCTATGGAGGAGCGGGTCCTATGGAGGACCAGTACCTACGGAGGAGCGGGTCCTATGGAGGACCAGAACGTACGGAGGAGCGGGTCCTATGGAGGACCAGTACGTACGGAGGAGCGGGTCCTATGGAGGACCAGTACCTACGGAGGAGCGGGTCCTATGGAGGACCAGTACGTACGGAGGAGCGGGTCCTATGGAGGACCAGTACGTACGGAGGAGAGGGTCCTATGGAGGACCAGTACCTCCGGAGGAGCGGGTCCTATGGAGGACCAGTACGTACGGTGGAGCGGGTCCTATGGAAGACCAGTACCTACGGAGGAGCGGGTCCTATGGAGGACCAGTACCTACGGAGGAGCGGGTCCGATGGAGGACCAGTACGTACGGAGGAGCGGGCCCTATGGAGGACCAGTACCTACGGAAGAGCGGGTCCTATGGAGGACCAGTACGTACGGAGGAGAGGGTCCTATGGAGGACCAGTACCTACGGAGGAGCGGATCCTATGGAGGACCAGTACCTACGGAGGAGCGGGTCCTATGGAGGACCAGTACCTACGGAGGAGCGGGTCCTATGGATGACCAGTACCTACGGAGGAGAGGGTCCTATGGAGGACCAATACGTACGGAGGAGCGGGTCCTATGGAGGACCAGTACCTACGGAGGAGCGGGTCCTATGGAGGACCAGTACGTACGGAGGAGCGGGTCCTATGGAGGACCAGTAAGTACGGAGGAGAGGGTCCTATGGAGGACCAGTACGTACGGTGGAGCGGGTCCTATGGAAGTCCAGTACCTACGGAGGAGCGGGTCCTATGGAGGACCAGTACGTACGGAGGAGCGGTTCCTATGGAGGACCAGTACGTACGGAGGAGCGGGTCCTATGGAGGACCAGTAAGTACAGAGGAGCGGGTCCTATGGAGGACCAGTACCTACGGAGGAGCGGGTCATATGGAGGACCAGAACGTACGGAGGAGCGGGTCCTATGGAGGACCAGTACGTACGGAGGAGCGGGTCCTATGGAGGACCAGTACCTACGGAGGAGCGGGTCCTATGGAGGACCAGTACGTACGGAGGAGCGGGTCCTATGGAGGACCAGTTCGTACGGAGGAGCGGGTCCTAAGGAGGACCAGTACCTACGGAGGAGCGGGTCCTATGGAGGACCAGTACGTACGGAGGAGCGGGTCCTATGGAGGACCAGTACGTACGGAGGAGCGGGTCCTATGGAGGACCAGTACGTACGGAGGAGCGGGTCCTATGGAGGACCAGTACCTATGGAGGAGCGGGTCCTATGGAAGACCAGTACCTACGGAGGAGCGGGTCCTATGGAGGACCAGTACGTACGGAGGAGCGGGTCCTATGGAGGACCAGTACGTACGGAGGAGCGGGTCCTATGGAGGACCAGTACGTACGGAGGAGCGGGTCCTATGGAGGACCAGTACGTACGGAGGAGCGGGTCCTATGGAGGACCAGTACGAACGGAGGAGCGGGTCCTATGGAGGACCAGTACGAACGGAGGAGCGGGTCCTATGGAGGACCAGTACCTACGGAGGAGCGGGTCCTATGGAGGACCAGTACCTACGGAGGAGCTGGTCCTATGGAGGACCAGTACCTACGGAGGAGCGTGTCCTATGGAGGACCAGTACCTACGGAGGAGCGGGTCCTATGGAGGACCAGTACCTACGGAGGAGCGGGTCCTATGGAGGACCAGTACCTACGGAGGAGCGGGTCCTATGGAGGACCAGTACCTACGGAGGAGCGGGTCCTATGGAGGACCAGTAC
Source organism: Salvelinus fontinalis (assembly GCF_029448725.1). Taxonomy (NCBI): domain Eukaryota; kingdom Metazoa; phylum Chordata; class Actinopteri; order Salmoniformes; family Salmonidae; genus Salvelinus; species Salvelinus fontinalis. The sequence goes on from NC_074698.1 coordinate 18,759,802, forward strand.
GTACGGAGGAGCGGGTCCTATGGAGGACCAGTACCTACGGAGGAGCGGGTCCTATGGAGGACCAGTACCTACGGAGGAGCGGGTCCTATGGAGGACCAGTACGTACGGAGGAGCGGGTCCTATGGAGGACCAGTACGTACGGAGGAGCGGGTCCTATGGAGGACCAGTAAGTACGGAGGAGCGGGTCCTATGGAGGACCAGTACCTACGGAGGAGCGGGTCCTATGGAGGACCAGAACGTACGGAGGAGCGGGTCCTATGGAGGACCAGTACGTACGGAGGAGCGGGTCCTATGGAGGACCAGTACCTACGGAGGAGCGGGTCCTATGGAGGACCAGTACGTACGGAGGAGCGGGTCCTATGGAGGACCAGTACGTACGGAGGAGAGGGTCCTATGGAGGACCAGTACCTCCGGAGGAGCGGGTCCTATGGAGGACCAGTACGTACGGTGGAGCGGGTCCTATGGAAGACCAGTACCTACGGAGGAGCGGGTCCTATGGAGGACCAGTACCTACGGAGGAGCGGGTCCGATGGAGGACCAGTACGTACGGAGGAGCGGGCCCTATGGAGGACCAGTACCTACGGAAGAGCGGGTCCTATGGAGGACCAGTACGTACGGAGGAGAGGGTCCTATGGAGGACCAGTACCTACGGAGGAGCGGATCCTATGGAGGACCAGTACCTACGGAGGAGCGGGTCCTATGGAGGACCAGTACCTACGGAGGAGCGGGTCCTATGGATGACCAGTACCTACGGAGGAGAGGGTCCTATGGAGGACCAGTACGTACGGAGGAGCGGGTCCTATGGAGGACCAGTACCTACGGAGGAGCGGGTCCTATGGAGGACCAGTACGTACGGAGGAGCGGGTCCTATGGAGGACCAGTAAGTACGGAGGAGAGGGTCCTATGGAGGACCAGTACGTACGGTGGAGCGGGTCCTATGGAAGACCAGTACCTACGGAGGAGCGGGTCCTATGGAGGACCAGTACGTACGGAGGAGCGGTTCCTATGGAGGACCAGTACGTACGGAGGAGCGGGTCCTATGGAGGACCAGTAAGTACAGAGGAGCGGGTCCTATGGAGGACCAGTACCTACGGAGGAGCGGGTCCTATGGAGGACCAGAACGTACGGAGGAGCGGGTCCTATGGAGGACCAGTACGTACGGAGGAGAGGGTCCTATGGAGGACCAGTTCGTACGGAGGAGCGGGTCCTAAGGAGGACCAGTACCTACGGAGGAGCGGGTCCTATGGAGGACCAGTACGTACGGAGGAGCGGGTCCTATGGAGGACCAGCACGTACGGAGGAGCGGGTCCTATGGAGGACCAGTACGTACGGAGGAGCGGGTCCTATGGAGGACCAGTACCTATGGAGGAGCGGGTCCTATGGAAGACCAGTACCTACGGAGGAGCGGGTCCTATGGAGGACCAGTACGTACGGAGGAGCGGGTCCTATGGAGGACCAGTACGTACGGAGGAGCGGGTCCTATGGAGGACCAGTACGTACGGAGGAGCGGGTCCTATGGAGGACCAGTACGTACGGAGGAGCGGGTCCTATGGAGGACCAGTACGAACGGAGGAGCGGGTCCTATGGAGGACCAGTACGAACGGAGGAGCGGGTCCTATGGAGGACCAGTACCTACGGAGGAGCGGGTCCTATGGAGGACCAGTACCTACGGAGGAGCTGGTCCTATGGAGGACCAGTACCTACGGAGGAGCGTGTCCTATGGAGGACCAGTACCTACGGAGGAGCGGGTCCTATGGAGGACCAGTACCTACGGAGGAGCGGGTCCTATGGAGGACCAGTACCTACGGAGGAGCGGGTCCTATGGAGGACCAGTACCTACGGAGGAGCGGGTCCTATGGAGGACCAGTACGTACGGAGGAGCGGGTCCTATGGAGGACCAGTACCTACGGAGGAGCGGGTCCTATGGAGGACCAGTACCTACGGAGGAGCGGGTCCTATGGAGGACCAGTACCTACGGAGGAGCGGGTCCTATGGAGGACCAGTACGTACGGAGGAGCGGGTCCTATGGAGGACCAGTACGTACGGAGGAGCGGGTCCTATGGAGGACCAGTACCTACGGAGGAGCGGGTCCTATGGAGGACCAGTACCTACGGAGGAGCGGGTCCTATGGAGGAAGAGTACGTACGGAGGAGCGGGTCCTATGGAGGACCAGTACGTACGGAGGAGCGGGTCCTATGGAGGACCAGTACCTACGGAGGAGCTGGTCCTATGGAGGACCAGTACCTACGGAGGAGCGGGTCATATGGAGGACCAGTACGTACGGAGGAGCGGGTCCTATGGAGGACCAGTACCTACGGAGGAGCGGGTCCTATGGATGACCCGTACCTACGGAGGAGCGGGTCCTATGGAGGACCAGTACCTACGGAGGAGCGGGTCCTATGGAGGACCAGTACCTACGGAGGAGCGGGTCCTATGGAGGACCAGTACGTACGGAGGAGCGGGTCCTATGTAGGACCAGTAAGTACGGAGGAGCGGGTCCTATGGAGGACCAGTACGTACGGTGGAGCGGGTCCTATGGAAGACCAGTACCTACGGAGGAGCGGGTCCTATGGAGGACCAGTACGTACGGAGGAGCGGGTCCTATGGAGGACCAGTACGTACGGAGGAGCGGGTCCTATGGAGGACCAGTAAGTACGGAGGAGCGGGTCCTATGGAGGACCAGTACCTACGGAGGAGCGGGTCCTATGGAGGACCAGAACGTACGGAGGAGCGGGTCCTATGGAGGACCAGTACGTACGGAGGAGCGGGTCCTATGGAGGACCAGTACCTACGGAGGAGCGGGTCCTATGGAGGACCAGTACGTACGGAGGAGCGGGTCCTATGGAGGACCAGTACGTACGGAGGAGAGGGTCCTATGGAGGACCAGTACCTCCGGAGGAGCGGGTCCTATGGAGGACCAGTACGTACGGTGGAGCGGGTCCTATGGAAGACCAGTACCTACGGAGGAGCGGGTCCTATGGAGGACCAGTACCTACGGAGGAGCGGGTCCGATGGAGGACCAGTACGTACGGAGGAGCGGGCCCTATGGAGGACCAGTACCTACGGAAGAGCGGGTCCTATGGAGGACCAGTACGTACGGAGGAGAGGGTCCTATGGAGGACCAGTACGTACGGAGGAGCGGGTCCTATGGAGGACCAGTACCTACGGAGGAGCGGGTCCTATGGAGGACCAGTACCTACGGAGGAGCGGGTCCTATGGAGGACCAGTACGTACGGAGGAGCGGGTCCTATGGAGGACCAGTACGTACGGAGGAGCGGGTCCTATGGAGGACCAGTACGACGGAGGAGCGGGTCCTATGGAGGACCAGTACGTACGGAGGAGCGGGTCCTATGGAGGACCAGTACGAACGGAGGAGCGGGTCTTATGGAGGACCAGTACCTACGGAGGAGCGGGTCCTATGGAGGACCAGTACGTACGGAGGAGAGGGTCCTATGGAGGACCAGTACCTACGGAGGAGCTGGTCCTATGGAGGACCAGTACCTACGGAGGAGCGGGTCCTATGGAGGACCAGTACCTACGGAGGAGCGGGTCCTATGGAGGACCAGTACGAACGGAGGAGCGGGTCTTATGGAGGACCAGTACCTACGGAGGAGCGGGTCCTATGGAGGACCAGTACCTACGGAGGAGCGGGTCCTATGGAGGACCAGTACGTACGGAGGAGCGGGTCCTATGGAGGACCAGTTCGTACGGAGGAGCGGGTCCTAAGGAGGACCAGTACGTACGGAGCAGCGGGTCCTATGGAGGACCAGTACCTACGGAGGAGCGGGTCCTATGGAGGACCAGTACCTACGGAGGAGCGGGTCCTATGGAGGACCAGTACCTACGGAGGAGCGGGTCCTATGGAGGACCAGTACGTACGGAGGAGCGGGTCCTATGGAGGACCAGTACGTACGGAGGAGCGGGTCCTATGGAGGACCAGTTCGTACGGAGGAGCGGGTCCTAAGGAGGACCAGTACGTACGGAGGAGCGGGTCCTATGGAGGACCAGTACCTACGGAGGAGCGGGTCCTATAGAGGACCAGTACCTACGGAGGAGCGGGTCCTATGGAGGACCAGTACCTACGGAGGAGCGGGTCCTATGGAGGACCAGTACCTACGGAGGAGCGGGTCCTATGGAGGACCAGTACGTACGGAGGAGCGGGTCCTATTGAGGACCAGTACGTACGGAGGAGCGGGTCCTATGGAGGACCAGTACGTACGGAGGAGCGGGTCCTATGGAGGACCAGTACCTACGGAGGAGCGGGTCCTATGGAGGACCAGTACCTACGGAGGAGCGGGTCCTATGGAGGACCAGTACCTACGGAGGAGCGGGTCCTATGGAGGACCAGTACGTATGGAGGAGGGGGTCCTATGGAGGACCAGTTCGTACGGAGGAGCGGGTCCTAAGGAGGACCAGTACGTACGGAGGAGCGGGTCCTATGGAGGACCAGTACCTACGGAGGAGCGGGTCCTATGGAGGACCAGTACCTACGGAGGAGCGGGTCCTATGGAGGACCAGTACCTACGGAGGAGCGGGTCCTATGGAGGACCAGTACGTACGGAGGAGCGGGTCCTATGGAGGACCAGTACGTACGGAGGAGCGGGTCCTATGGAGGACCAGTACCTACGGAGGAGCGGGTCCTATGGAGGACCAGTACCTACGGAGGAGCGGGTCCTATGGAGGAAGAGTACGTACGGAGGAGCGGGTCCTATGGAGGACCAGTACGTACGGAGGAGCGGGTCCTATGGAGGACCAGTACCTACGGAGGAGCTGGTCCTATGGAGGACCAGTACCTACGGAGGAGCGGGTCATATGGAGGACCAGTACGTACGGAGGAGCGGGTCCTATGGAGGACCAGTACCTACGGAGGAGCGCGTCCTATGGATGACCCGTACCTACGGAGGAGCGGGTCCTATGGAGGACCAGTACCTACGGAGGAGCGGGTCCTATGGAGGACCAGTACCTACGGAGGAGCGGGTCCTATGGAGGACCAGTACGTACGGAGGAGCGGGTCCTATGGAGGACCAGTAAGTACGGAGGAGCGGGTCCTATGGAGGACCAGTACGTACGGTGGAGCGGGTCCTATGGAAGACCAGTACCTACGGAGGAGCGGGTCCTATGGAGGACCAGTACGTACGGAGGAGCGGGTCCTATGGAGGACCAGTACGTACGGAGGAGCGGGTCCTATGGAGGACCAGTAAGTACGGAGGAGCGGGTCCTATGGAGGACCAGTACCTACGGAGGAGCGGGTCCTATGGAGGACCAGAACGTACGGAGGAGCGGGTCCTATGGAGGACCAGTACGTACGGAGGAGCGGGTCCTATGGAGGACCAGTACCTACGGAGGAGCGGGTCCTATGGAGGACCAGTACGTACGGAGGAGCGGGTCCTATGGAGGACCAGTACTTACGGAGGAGAGGGTCCTATGGAGGACCAGTACCTACGGAGGAGCGGGTCCTATGGAGGACCAGTACGTACGGTGGAGCGGGTCCTATGGAAGACCAGTACCTACGGAGGAGCGGGTCCTATGGAGGACCAGTACCTACGGAGGAGCGGGTCCGATGGAGGACCAGTACGTACGGAGGAGCGGGTCCTATGGAGGACCAGTACCTACGGAAGAGCGGGTCCTATGGAGGACCAGTACGTACGGAGGAGAGGGTCCTATGGAGGACCAGTACCTACGGAGGAGCGGATCCTATGGAGGACCAGTACCTACGGAGGAGCGGGTCCTATGGAGGACCAGTACCTACGGAGGAGCGGGTCCTATGGATGACCAGTACCTACGGAGGAGAGGGTCCTATGGAGGACCAGTACGTACGGAGGAGCGGGTCCTATGGAGGACCAGTACGTACGGAGGAGCGGGTCCTATGGAGGACCAGTACCTACGGAGGAGCGGGTCCTATGGAGGACCAGTACGTACGGAGGAGCGGGTCCTATGGAGGACCAGTACGTACGGAGGAGCGGGTCCTATGGAGGACCAGTACCTACGGAGGAGCGGGTCCTATGGAGGACCAGTACCTACGGAGGAGCGGGTCCTATGGAGGACCAGTACCTACGGAGGAGCGGGTCCTATGGAGGACCAGTACCTACGGAGGAGCGGGTCCTATGGAGGACCAGTACCTACGGAGGAGCGGGTCCTATGGAGGACCAGTACGTACGGAGGAGCGGGTCCTATGGAGGACCAGTACCTACGGAGGAGCGGGTCCTATGGAGGACCAGTACCTACGGAGGAGCGGGTCCTATGGAGGACCAGTACGTACGGAGGAGCGGGTCCTATGGAGGACCAGTACGTACGGAGGAGCGGGTCCTATGGAGGACCAGTACGTACGGAGGAGCGGGTCCTATGGAGGACCAGTACGAACGGAGGAGCGGGTCTTATGGAGGACCAGTACTTACGGAGGAGCGGGTCCTATGGAGGACCAGTACGTACGGAGAAGCGGGTCCTATGGAGGACCAGTACCTACGGAGGAGCTGGTCCTATGGAGGACCAGTACCTACGGAGGAGCGGGTCCTATGGAGGACCAGTACCTACGGAGGAGCGGGTCCTATGGAGGACCAGTACGAACGGAGGAGCGGGTCTTATGGAGGACCAGTACCTACGGAGGAGCGGGTCCTATGGAGGACCAGTACCTACGGAGGAGCGGGTCCTATGGAGGACCAGTACGTACGGAGGAGCGGGTCCTATGGAGGACCAGTTCGTACGGAGGAGCGGGTCCTAAGGAGGACCAGTACGTACGGAGGAGCGGGTCCTATGGAGGACCAGTACCTACGGAGGAGCGGGTCCTATGGAGGACCAGTACCTACGGAGGAGCGGGTCCTATGGAGGACCAGTACCTACGGAGGAGCGGGTCCTATGGAGGACCAGTACGTACGGAGGAGCGGGTCCTATGGAGGACCAGTACCTACGGAGGAGCGGGTCCTATGGAGGACCAGTACCTACGGAGGAGCGGGTCCTATGGAGGACCAGTACCTACGGAGGAGCGGGTCCTATGGAGGACCAGTACGTACGGAGGAGCGGGTCCTATGGAGGACCAGTACGTACGGAGGAGCGGGTCCTATGGAGGACCAGTACCTACGGAGGAGCGGGTCCTATGGAGGACCAGTACCTACGGAGGAGCGGGTCCTATGGAGGAAGAGTACGTACGGAGGAGCGGGTCCTATGGAGGACCAGTACGTACGGAGGAGCGGGTCCTATGGAGGACCAGTACCTACGGAGGAGCTGGTCCTATGGAGGACCAGTACCTACGGAGGAGCGGGTCATATGGAGGACCAGTACGTACGGAGGAGCGGGTCCTATGGAGGACCAGTACCTACGGAGGAGCGCGTCCTATGGATGACCCGTACCTACGGAGGAGCGGGTCCTATGGAGGACCAGTACCTACGGAGGAGCGGGTCCTATGGAGGACCAGTACCTACGGAGGAGCGGGTCCTATGGAGGACCAGTACGTACGGAGGAGCGGGTCCTATGGAGGACCAGTAAGTACGGAGGAGCGGGTCCTATGGAGGACCAGTACGTACGGTGGAGCGGGTCCTATGGAAGACCAGTACCTACGGAGGAGCGGGTCCTATGGAGGACCAGTACGTACGGAGGAGCGGGTCCTATGGAGGACCAGTACGTACGGAGGAGCGGGTCCTATGGAGGACCAGTAAGTACGGAGGAGCGGGTCCTATGGAGGACCAGTACCTACGGAGGAGCGGGTCCTATGGAGGACCAGAACGTACGGAGGAGCGGGTCCTATGGAGGACCAGTACGTACGGAGGAGCGGGTCCTATGGAGGACCAGTACCTACGGAGGAGCGGGTCCTATGGAGGACCAGTACGTACGGAGGAGCGGGTCCTATGGAGGACCAGTACGTACGGAGGAGAGGGTCCTATGGAGGACCAGTACCTACGGAGGAGCGGGTCCTATGGAGGACCAGTACGTACGGTGGAGCGGGTCCTATGGAAGACCAGTACCTACGGAGGAGCGGGTCCTATGGAGGACCAGTACCTACGGAGGAGCGGGTCCGATGGAGGACCAGTACGTACGGAGGAGCGGGTCCTATGGAGGACCAGTACCTACGGAAGAGCGGGTCCTATGGAGGACCAGTACGTACGGAGGAGAGGGTCCTATGGAGGACCAGTACCTACGGAGGAGCGGATCCTATGGAGGACCAGTACCTACGGAGGAGCGGGTCCTATGGAGGACCAGTACCTACGGAGGAGCGGGTCCTATGGATGACCAGTACCTACGGAGGAGAGGGTCCTATGGAGGACCAGTACGTACGGAGGAGCGGGTCCTATGGAGGACCAGTACGTACGGAGGAGCGGGTCCTATGGAGGACCAGTACCTACGGAGGAGCGGGTCCTATGGAGGACCAGTACGTACGGAGGAGCGGGTCCTATGGAGGACCAGTACGTACGGAGGAGCGGGTCCTATGGAGGACCAGTACCTACGGAGGAGCGGGTCCTATGGAGGACCAGTACCTACGGAGGAGCGGGTCCTATGGAGGACCAGTACCTACGGAGGAGCGGGTCCTATGGAGGACCAGTACCTACGGAGGAGCGGGTCCTATGGAGGACCAGTACCTACGGAGGAGCGGGTCCTATGGAGGACCAGTACGTACGGAGGAGCGGGTCCTATGGAGGACCAGTACCTACGGAGGAGCGGGTCCTATGGAGGACCAGTACCTACGGAGGAGCGGGTCCTATGGAGGACCAGTACGTACGGAGGAGCGGGTCCTATGGAGGACCAGTACGTACGGAGGAGCGGGTCCTATGGAGGACCAGTACGTACGGAGGAGCGGGTCCTATGGAGGACCAGTACGAACGGAGGAGCGGGTCTTATGGAGGACCAGTACTTACGGAGGAGCGGGTCCTATGGAGGACCAGTACGTACGGAGAAGCGGGTCCTATGGAGGACCAGTACCTACGGAGGAGCTGGTCCTATGGAGGACCAGTACCTACGGAGGAGCGGGTCCTATGGAGGACCAGTACCTACGGAGGAGCGGGTCCTATGGAGGACCAGTACGAACGGAGGAGCGGGTCTTATGGAGGACCAGTACCTACGGAGGAGCGGGTCCTATGGAGGACCAGTACCTACGGAGGAGCGGGTCCTATGGAGGACCAGTACGTACGGAGGAGCGGGTCCTATGGAGGACCAGTTCGTACGGAGGAGCGGGTCCTAAGGAGGACCAGTACGTACGGAGGAGCGGGTCCTATGGAGGACCAGTACCTACGGAGGAGCGGGTCCTATGGAGGACCAGTACCTACGGAGGAGCGGGTCCTATGGAGGACCAGTACCTACGGAGGAGCGGGTCCTATGGAGGACCAGTACGTACGGAGGAGCGGGTCCTATGGAGGACCAGTTCGTACGGAGGAGCGGGTCCTAAGGAGGACCAGTACGTACGGAGGAGCGGGTCCTATGGAGGACCAGTACCTACGGAGGAGCGGGTCCTATGGAGGACCAGTACCTACGGAGGAGCGGGTCCTATGGAGGAAGAGTACGTACGGAGGAGCGGGTCCTATGGAGGACCAGTACGTACGGAGGAGCGGGTCCTATGGAGGACCAGTACCTACGGAGGAGCTGGTCCTATGGAGGACCAGTACCTACGGAGGAGCGGGTCATATGGAGGACCAGTACGTACGGAGGAGCGGGTCCTATGGAGGACCAGTACCTACGGAGGAGCGGGTCCTATGGATGACCCGTACCTACGGAGGAGCGGGTCCTATGGAGGACCAGTACCTACGGAGGAGCGGGTCCTATGGAGGACCAGTACCTACGGAGGAGCGGGTCCTATGGAGGACCAGTACGTACGGAGGAGCGGGTCCTATGGAGGACCAGTAAGTACGGAGGAGCGGGTCCTATGGAGGACCAGTACGTACGGTGGAGCGGGTCCTATGGAAGACCAGTACCTACGGAGGAGCGGGTCCTATGGAGGACCAGTACGTACGGAGGAGCGGTTCCTATGGAGGACCAGTACGTACGGAGGAGCGGGTCCTATGGAGGACCAGTAAGTACAGAGGAGCGGGTCCTATGGAGGACCAGTACCTACGGAGGAGCGGGTCCTATGGAGGACCAGAACGTACGGAGGAGCGGGTCCTATGGAGGACCAGTACGTACGGAGGAGCGGGTCCTATGGAGGACCAGTACCTACGGAGGAGCGGGTCCTATGGAGGACCAGTACGTACGGAGGAGCGGGTCCTATGGAGGACCAGTACGTACGGAGGAGAGGGTCCTATGGAGGACCAGTACCTACGGAGGAGCGGGTCCTATGGAGGACCAGTACGTACGGTGGAGCGGGTCCTATGGAAGACCAGAACCTACGGAGGAGCGGGGCAAATGGAGGACCAGTACCTACGGAGGAGCGGGTCCGATGGAGGACCAGTACGTACGGAGGAGCGGGTCCTATGGAGGACCAGTACCTACGGAAGAGCGGGTCCTATGGAGGACCAGTACGTACGGAGGAGAGGGTCCTATGGAGGACCAGTACCTACGGAGGAGCGGATCCTATGGAGGACCAGTACCTACGGAGGAGCGGGTCCTATGGAGGACCAGTACCTACGGAGGAGCGGGTCCTATGGATGACCAGTACCTACGGAGGAGAGGGTCCTATGGAGGACCAGTACGTACGGAGGAGCGGGTCCTATGGAGGACCAGTACGTACGGAGGAGCGGGTCCTATGGAGGACCAGTACCTACGGAGGAGCGGGTCCTATGGAGGACCAGTACGTACGGAGGAGCGGGTCCTATGGAGGACCAGTACGTACGGAGGAGCGGGTCCTATGGAGGACCAGTACCTACGGAGGAGCGGGTCCTATGGAGGACCAGTACCTACGGAGGAGCGGGTCCTATGGAGGACCAGTACCTACGGAGGAGTGGGTCCTATGGAGGACCAGTACCTACGGAGGAGCGGGTCCTATGGAGGACCAGTACCTACGGAGGATTGGGTCCTATGGAGGACCAGTACGTACGGAGGAGCGGGTCCTATGGAGGACCAGAACGTACGGAGGAGCGGGTCCTATGGAGGACCAGTACGTACGGAGGAGCGGGTCCTATGGAGGACCAGTACGTACGGAGGAGCGGGTCCTATGGAGGACCAGTACCTACGGAGGAGCGGGTCCTATGGAGGACCAGTACGTACGGAGGAGCGGGTCCTATGGAGGACCAGTACGTACGGAGGAGCGGGTCCTATGGAGGACCAGTACGTACGGAGGAGCGGGTCCTATTGAGGACCAGTACGTACGGAGGAGCGGGTCCTATGGAGGACCAGTACCTACGGAGGAGCGGGTCCTATGGAGGACCAGTACCTACGGAGGAGCGGGTCCTATGGAGGACCAGTACCTACGGAGGAGCGGGTCCTATGGAGGACCAGTACCTACGGAGGAGCGGGTCCTATGGAGGACCAGTACGTATGGAGGAGCGGGTCTTATGGAGGACCAGTTCGTACGGAGGAGCGGGTCCTAAGGAGGACCAGTACGTACGGAGGAGCGGGTCCTATGGAGGACCAGTACCTACGGAGGAGCGGGTCCTATGGAGGACCAGTACCTACGGAGGAGCGGGTCCTATGGAGGACCAGTACCTACGGAGGAGCGGGTCCTATGGAGGACCAGTACGTACGGAGGAGCGGGTCCTATGGAGGACCAGTACGTACGGAGGAGCGGGTCCTATGGAGGACCAGTACCTACGGAGGAGCGGGTCCTATGGAGGACCAGTACCTACGGAGGAGCGGGTCCTATGGAGGAAGAGTACGTACGGAGGAGCGGGTCCTATGGAGGACCAGTACGTACGGAGGAGCGGGTCCTATGGAGGACCAGTACCTACGGAGGAGCTGGTCCTATGGAGGACCAGTACCTACGGAGGAGCGGGTCATATGGAGGACCAGTACGTACGGAGGAGCGGGTCCTATGGAGGACCAGTACCTACGGAGGAGCGCGTCCTATGGATGACCCGTACCTACGGAGGAGCGGGTCCTATGGAGGACCAGTACCTACGGAGGAGCGGGTCCTATGGAGGACCAGTACCTACGGAGGAGCGGGTCCTATGGAGGACCAGTACGTACGGAGGAGCGGGTCCTATGGAGGACCAGTAAGTACGGAGGAGCGGGTCCTATGGAGGACCAGTACGTACGGTGGAGCGGGTCCTATGGAAGACCAGTACCTACGGAGGAGCGGGTCCTATGGAGGACCAGTACGTACGGAGGAGCGGGTCCTATGGAGGACCAGTACGTACGGAGGAGCGGGTCCTATGGAGGACCAGTACCTACGGAGGAGCGGGTCCTATGGAGGACCAGTACCTACGGAGGAGCGGGTCCTATGGAGGACCAGTACCTACGGAGGAGCGGGTCCTATGGAGGACCAGTACCTACGGAGGAGCGGGTCCTATGGAGGACCAGTACGTACGGAGGAGCGGGTCCTATTGAGGACCAGTACGTACGGAGGAGCGGGTCCTATGGAGGACCAGTACGTACGGAGGAGCGGGTCCTATGGAGGACCAGTACCTACGGAGGAGCGGGTCCTATGGAGGACCAGTACCTACGGAGGAGCGGGTCCTATGGAGGACCAGTACCTACGGAGGAGCGGGTCCTATGGAGGACCAGTACCTACGGAGGAGCGGGTCCTATGGAGGACCAGTACGTATGGAGGAGCGGGTCCTATGGAGGACCAGTACCTACGGAGGAGCGGGTCCTATGGAGGACCAGTACCTACGGAGGAGCGGGTCCTATGGAGGACCAGTACGTACGGAGGAGCGGGTCCTATGGAGGACCAGTACGTACGGAGGAGCGGGTCCTAAGGAGGACCAGTACGTACGGAGGAGCGGGTCCTATGGAGGACCAGTACCTACGGAGGAGCGGGTCCTATGGAGGACCAGTACCTACGGAGGAGCGGGTCCTATGGAGGACCAGTACCTACGGAGGAGCGGGTCCTATGGAGGACCAGTACGTACGGAGGAGCGGGTCCTATGGAGGACCAGTACGTACGGAGGAGCGGGTCCTATGGAGGACCAGTACCTACGGAGGAGCGGGTCCTATGGAGGACCAGTACCTACGGAGGAGCGGGTCCTATGGAGGACCAGTACGTACGGAGGAGCGGGTCCTATGGAGGACCAGTACGTACGGAGGAGCGGGTCCTATGGAGGACCAGTACCTACGGAGGAGCTGGTCCTATGGAGGACCAGTACCTACGGAGGAGCGGGTCCTATGGAGGACCAGTACGTACGGAGGAGCGGGTCCTATGGAGGACCAGTACCTACGGAGGAGCCCGTCCTATGGAGGACCCGTACCTACGGAGGAGCGGGTCCTATGGAGGACCAGTACCTACGGAGGAGCGGGTCCTATGGAGGACCAGTACCTACGGAGGAGCGGGTCCTATGGAGGACCAGTACGTACGGAGGAGCGGGTCCTATGGAGGACCAGTAAGTACGGAGGAGCGGGTCCTATGGAGGACCAGTACGTACGGAGGAGCGGGTCCTATGGAGGACCAGTACCTACGGAGGAGCGGGTCCTATGGAGGACCAGTACGTACGGAGGAGCGGGTCCTATGGAGGACCAGTACGTACGGAGGAGCGGGTCCTATGGAGGACCAGTAAGTACGGAGGAGCGGGTCCTATGGAGGACCAGTACCTACGGAGGAGCGGGTCCTATGGAGGACCAGAACGTACGGAGGAGCGGGTCCTATGGAGGACCAGTACGTACGGAGGAGCGGGTCCTATGGAGGACCAGTACCTACGGAGGAGCGGGTCCTATGGAGGACCAGTACGTACGGAGGAGCGGGTCCTATGGAGGACCAGTACGTACGGAGGAGAGGGTCCTATGGAGGACCAGTACCTACGGAGGAGCGGGTCCTATGGAGGACCAGTACGTACGGTGGAGCGGGTCCTATGGAAGACCAGTACCTACGGAGGAGCGGGTCCTATGGAGGACCAGTACCTACGGAGGAGCGGGTCCGATGGAGGACCAGTACGTACGGAGGAGCGGGTCCTATGGAGGACCAGTACCTACGGAAGAGCGGGTCCTATGGAGGACCAGTACCTACGGAGGAGCGGGTCCTATGGAGGACCAGTTCGTACGGAGGAGCGGGTCCTAAGGAGGACCAGTACGTACGGAGGAGCGGGTCCTATGGAGGACCAGTACCTACGGAGGAGCGGGTCCTATGGAGGACCAGTACCTACGGAGGAGCGGGTCCTATGGAGGAAGAGTACGTACGGAGGAGCGGGTCCTATGGAGGACCAGTACGTACGGAGGAGCGGGTCCTATGGAGGACCAGTACCTACGGAGGAGCTGGTCCTATGGAGGACCAGTACCTACGGAGGAGCGGGTCATATGGAGGACCAGTACGTACGGAGGAGCGGGTCCTATGGAGGACCAGTACCTACGGAGGAGCGGGTCCTATGGATGACCCGTACCTACGGAGGAGCGGGTCCTATGGAGGACCAGTACCTACGGAGGAGCGGGTCCTATGGAGGACCAGTACCTACGGAGGAGCGGGTCCTATGGAGGACCAGTATGTACGGAGGAGCGGGTCCTATGGAGGACCAGTAAGTACGGAGGAGCGGGTCCTATGGAGGACCAGTACGTACGGTGGAGCGGGTCCTATGGAAGACCAGTACCTACGGAGGAGCGGGTCCTATGGAGGACCAGTACGTACGGAGGAGCGGTTCCTATGGAGGACCAGTACGTACGGAGGAGCGGGTCCTATGGAGGACCAGTAAGTACAGAGGAGCGGGTCCTATGGAGGACCAGTACCTACGGAGGAGCGGGTCCTATGGAGGACCAGAACGTACGGAGGAGCGGGTCCTATGGAGGACCAGTACGTACGGAGGAGCGGGTCCTATGGAGGACCAGTACCTACGGAGGAGCGGGTCCTATGGAGGACCAGTACGTACGGAGGAGCGGGTCCTATGGAGGACCAGTACGTACGGAGGAGAGGGTCCTATGGAGGACCAGTACCTACGGAGGAGCGGGTCCTATGGAGGACCAGTACGTACGGTGGAGCGGGTCCTATGGAAGACCAGAACCTACGGAGGAGCGGGGCAGATGGAGGACCAGTACCTACGGAGGAGCGGGTCCTATGGAGGACCAGTACCTACGGAAGAGCGGGTCCTATGGAGGACCAGTACGTACGGAGGAGAGGGTCCTATGGAGGACCAGTACCTACGGAGGAGCGGATCCTATGGAGGACCAGTACCTACGGAGGAGCGGGTCCTATGGAGGACCAGTACCTACGGAGGAGCGGGTCCTATGGATGACCAGTACCTACGGAGGAGAGGGTCCTATGGAGGACCAGTACGTACGGAGGAGCGGGTCCTATGGAGGACCAGTACGTACGGAGGAGCGGGTCCTATGGAGGACCAGTACCTACGGAGGAGCGGGTCCTATGGAGGACCAGTACGTACGGAGGAGCGGGTCCTATGGAGGACCAGTACGTACGGAGGAGCGGGTCCTATGGAGGACCAGTACCTACGGAGGAGCGGGTCCTATGGAGGACCAGTACCTACGGAGGAGCGGGTCCTATGGAGGACCAGTACCTACGGAGGAGTGGGTCCTATGGAGGACCAGTACCTACGGAGGAGCGGGTCCTATGGAGGACCAGTACCTACGGAGGATTGGGTCCTATGGAGGACCAGTACGTACGGAGGAGCGGGTCCTATGGAGGACCAGAACGTACGGAGGAGCGGGTCCTATGGAGGACCAGTACGTACGGAGGAGCGGGTCCTATGGAGGACCAGTACGTACGGAGGAGCGGGTCCTATGGAGGACCAGTACCTACGGAGGAGCGGGTCCTATGGAGGACCAGTACGTACGGAGGAGCGGGTCCTATGGAGGACCAGTACGTACGGAGGAAAGGGGCCTATGGAGGACCAGTACGTACGGAGGAGCGGGTCCTATTGAGGACCAGTACGTACGGAGGAGCGGGTCCTATGGAGGACCAGTACCTACGGAGGAGCGGGTCCTATGGAGGACCAGTACCTACGGAGGAGCGGGTCCTATGGAGGACCAGTACCTACGGAGGAGCGGGTCCTATGGAGGACCAGTACCTACGGAGGAGCGGGTCCTATGGAGGACCAGTACGTATGGAGGAGCGGGTCCTATGGAGGACCAGTTCGTACGGAGGAGCGGGTCCTAAGGAGGACCAGTACGTACGGAGGAGCGGGTCCTATGGAGGACCAGTACCTACGGAGGAGCGGGTCCTATGGAGGACCAGTACCTACGGAGGAGCGGGTCCTATGGAGGACCAGTACCTACGGAGGAGCGGGTCCTATGGAGGACCAGTACGTACGGAGGAGCGGGTCCTATGGAGGACCAGTACGTACGGAGGAGCGGGTCCTATGGAGGACCAGTACCTACGGAGGAGCGGGTCCTATGGAGGACCAGTACCTACGGAGGAGCGGGTCCTATGGAGGAAGAGTACGTACGGAGGAGCGGGTCCTATGGAGGACCAGTACGTACGGAGGAGCGGGTCCTATGGAGGACCAGTACCTACGGAGGAGCTGGTCCTATGGAGGACCAGTACCTACGGAGGAGCGGGTCATATGGAGGACCAGTACGTACGGAGGAGCGGGTCCTATGGAGGACCAGTACCTACGGAGGAGCGCGTCCTATGGATGACCCGTACCTACGGAGGAGCGGGTCCTATGGAGGACCAGTACCTACGGAGGAGCGGGTCCTATGGAGGACCAGTACCTACGGAGGAGCGGGTCCTATGGAGGACCAGTACGTACGGAGGAGCGGGTCCTATGGAGGACCAGTAAGTACGGAGGAGCGGGTCCTATGGAGGACCAGTACGTACGGTGGAGCGGGTCCTATGGAAGACCAGTACCTACGGAGGAGCGGGTCCTATGGAGGACCAGTACGTACGGAGGAGCGGGTCCTATGGAGGACCAGTACGTACGGAGGAGCGGGTCCTATGGAGGACCAGTAAGTACGGAGGAGCGGGTCCTATGGAGGACCAGTACCTACGGAGGAGCGGGTCCTATGGAGGACCAGAACGTACGGAGGAGCGGGTCCTATGGAGGACCAGTACGTACGGAGGAGCGGGTCCTATGGAGGACCAGTACCTACGGAGGAGCGGGTCCTATGGAGGACCAGTACGTACGGAGGAGCGGGTCCTATGGAGGACCAGTACGTACGGAGGAGAGGGTCCTATGGAGGACCAGTACCTACGGAGGAGCGGGTCCTATGGAGGACCAGTACGTACGGTGGAGCGGGTCCTATGGAAGACCAGTACCTACGGAGGAGCGGGTCCTATGGAGGACCAGTACCTACGGAGGAGCGGGTCCGATGGAGGACCAGTACGTACGGAGGAGCGGGTCCTATGGAGGACCAGTACCTACGGAAGAGCGGGTCCTATGGAGGACCAGTACGTACGGAGGAGAGGGTCCTATGGAGGACCAGTACCTACGGAGGAGCGGATCCTATGGAGGACCAGTACCTACGGAGGAGCGGGTCCTATGGAGGACCAGTACCTACGGAGGAGCGGGTCCTATGGATGACCAGTACCTACGGAGGAGAGGGTCCTATGGAGGACCAGTACGTACGGAGGAGCGGGTCCTATGGAGGACCAGTACGTACGGAGGAGCGGGTCCTATGGAGGACCAGTACCTACGGAGGAGCGGGTCCTATGGAGGACCAGTACGTACGGAGGAGCGGGTCCTATGGAGGACCAGTACGTACGGAGGAGCGGGTCCTATGGAGGACCAGTACCTACGGAGGAGCGGGTCCTATGGAGGACCAGTACCTACGGAGGAGCGGGTCCTATGGAGGACCAGTACCTACGGAGGAGCGGGTCCTATGGAGGACCAGTACCTACGGAGGAGCGGGTCCTATGGAGGACCAGTACCTACGGAGGAGCGGGTCCTATGGAGGACCAGTACGTACGGAGGAGCGGGTCCTATGGAGGACCAGTACCTACGGAGGAGCGGGTCCTATGGAGGACCAGTACCTACGGAGGAGCGGGTCCTATGGAGGACCAGTACGTACGGAGGAGCGGGTCCTATGGAGGACCAGTACGTACGGAGGAGCGGGTCCTATGGAGGACCAGTACGTACGGAGGAGCGGGTCCTATGGAGGACCAGTACGAACGGAGGAGCGGGTCTTATGGAGGACCAGTACCTACGGAGGAGCGGGTCCTATGGAGGACCAGTACGTACGGAGAAGCGGGTCCTATGGAGGACCAGTACCTACGGAGGAGCTGGTCCTATGGAGGACCAGTACCTACGGAGGAGCGGGTCCTATGGAGGACCAGTACCTACGGAGGAGCGGGTCCTATGGAGGACCAGTACGAACGGAGGAGCGGGTCTTATGGAGGACCAGTACCTACGGAGGAGCGGGTCCTATGGAGGACCAGTACCTACGGAGGAGCGGGTCCTATGGAGGACCAGTACGTACGGAGGAGCGGGTCCTATGGAGGACCAGTTCGTACGGAGGAGCGGGTCCTAAGGAGGACCAGTACGTACGGAGGAGCGGGTCCTATGGAGGACCAGTACCTACGGAGGAGCGGGTCCTATGGAGGACCAGTACCTACGGAGGAGCGGGTCCTATGGAGGACCAGTACCTACGGAGGAGCGGGTCCTATGGAGGACCAGTACGTACGGAGGAGCGGGTCCTATGGAGGACCAGTTCGTACGGAGGAGCGGGTCCTAAGGAGGACCAGTACGTACGGAGGAGCGGGTCCTATGGAGGACCAGTACCTACGGAGGAGCGGGTCCTATGGAGGACAAGTACCTACGGAGGAGCGGGTCCTATGGAGGAAGAGTACGTACGGAGGAGCGGGTCCTATGGAGGACCAGTACGTACGGAGGAGCGGGTCCTATGGAGGACCAGTACCTACGGAGGAGCTGGTCCTATGGAGGACCAGTACCTACGGAGGAGCGGGTCATATGGAGGACCAGTACGTACGGAGGAGCGGGTCCTATGGAGGACCAGTACCTACGGAGGAGCGGGTCCTATGGATGACCCGTACCTACGGAGGAGCGGGTCATATGGAGGACCAGTACCTACGGAGGAGCGGGTCCTGTGGAGGACCAGTACCTACGGAGGAGCGGGTCCTATGGAGGACCAGTACGTACGGAGGAGCGGGTCCTATGGAGGACCAGTAAGTACGGAGGAGCGGGTCCTATGGAGGACCAGTACGTACGGTGGAGCGGGTCCTATGGAAGACCAGTACCTACGGAGGAGCGGGTCCTATGGAGGACCAGTACGTACGGAGGAGCGGTTCCTATGGAGGACCAGTACGTACGGAGGAGCGGGTCCTATGGAGGACCAGTAAGTACAGAGGAGCGGGTCCTATGGAGGACCAGTACCTACGGAGGAGCGGGTCCTATGGAGGACCAGAACGTACGGAGGAGCGGGTCCTATGGAGGACCAGTACGTACGGAGGAGCGGGTCCTATGGAGGACCAGTACCTACGGAGGAGCGGGTCCTATGGAGGACCAGTACGTACGGAGGAGCGGGTCCTATGGAGGACCAGTACGTACGGAGGAGAGGGTCCTATGGAGGACCAGTACCTACGGAGGAGCGGGTCCTATGGAGGACCAGTACGTACGGTGGAGCGGGTCCTATGGAAGACCAGAACCTACGGAGGAGCGGGGCAAATGGAGGACCAGTACCTACGGAGGAGCGGGTCCGATGGAGGACCAGTACGTACGGAGGAGAGGGTCCTATGGAGGACCAGTACCTACGGAGGAGCGGATCCTATGGAGGACCAGTACCTACGGAGGAGCGGGTCCTATGGAGGACCAGTACCTACGGAGGAGCGGGTCCTATGGATGACCAGTACCTACGGAGGAGAGGGTCCTATGGAGGACCAGTACGTACGGAGGAGCGGGTCCTATGGAGGACCAGTACGTACGGAGGAGCGGGTCCTATGGAGGACCAGTACCTACAGAGGAGCGGGTCCTATGGAGGACCAGTACGTACGGAGGAGCGGGTCCTATGGAGGACCAGTACGTACGGAGGAGCGGGTCCTATGGAGGACCAGTACCTACGGAGGAGCGGGTCCTATGGAGGACCAGTACCTACGGAGGAGCGGGTCCTATGGAGGACCAGTACCTACGGAGGAGTGGGTCCTATGGAGGACCAGTACCTACGGAGGAGCGGGTCCTATGGAGGACCAGTACCTACGGAGGATTGGGTCCTATGGAGGACCAGTACGTACGGAGGAGCGGGTCCTATGGAGGACCAGTACCTACGGAGGAGCGGGTCCTATGGAGGACCAGTACCTACGGAGGAGCGGGTCCTATGGAGGACCAGTACGTACGGAGGAGCGGGTCCTATGGAGGACCAGTACGTACGGAGGAGCGGGTCCTATGGAGGACCAGTACGTACGGAGGAGCGGGTCCTATGGAGGACCAGTACGTACGGAGGAGCGGGTCCTATGGAGGACCAGTACGAACGGAGGAGCGGGTCTTATGGAGGACCAGTACCTACGGAGGAGCGGGTCCTATGGAGGACCAGTACGTACGGAGGAGCGGGTCCTATGGAGGACCAGTACCTACGGAGGAGCTGGTCCTATGGAGGACCAGTACCTACGGAGGAGCGGGTCCTATGGAGGACCAGTACCTACGGAGGAGCGGGTCCTATGGAGGACCAGTACGAACGGAGGAGCGGGTCTTATGGAGGACCAGTACCTACGGAGGAGCGGGTCCTATGGAGGACCAGTACCTACGGAGGAGCGGGTCCTATGGAGGACCAGTACGTACGGAGGAGCGGGTCCTATGGAGGACCAGTTCGTACGGAGGAGCGGGTCCTAAGGAGGACCAGTACGTACGGAGGAGCGGGTCCTATGGAGGACCAGTACCTACGGAGGAGCGGGTCCTATGGAGGACCAGTACCTACGGAGGAGCGGGTCCTATGGAGGACCAGTACCTACGGAGGAGCGGGTCCTATGGAGGACCAGTACGTACGGAGGAGCGGGTCCTATGGAGGACCAGTTCGTACGGAGGAGCGGGTCCTAAGGAGGACCAGTACGTACGGAGGAGCGGGTCCTATGGAGGACCAGTACGTACGGAGGAGCGGGTCCTATGGAGGACCAGTACCTACGGAGGAGCTGGTCCTATGGAGGACCAGTACCTACGGAGGAGCGGGTCCTATGGAGGACCAGTACGTACGGAGGAGCGGGTCCTATGGAGGACCAGTACCTACGGAGGAGCGGGTCCTATGAAGGACCCGTACCTACGGAGGAGCGGGTCCTATGGAGGACCAGTACCTACGGAGGAGCGGGTCCTATGGAGGACCAGTACCTACGGAGGAGCGGGTCCTATGGAGGACCAGTACCTACGGAGAAGCGGGTCCTATGGAGGACCAGTACGTACGGAGGAGCGGGTCCTATGGAGGACCAGTACCTACGGAGGAGCGGGTCCTATGGAGGACCAGTACCTACGGAGGAGCGGGTCCTATGGAGGACCAGTACGTACGGAGGAGCGGGTCCTATGGAGGACCAGTACGTACGGAGGAGTGGGTCCTATGGAGGACCAGTACGTACGGAGGAGAGGGTCCTATGGAGGACCAGTACCTACGGAGGAGCGGGTCCTATGGAGGACCAGTACGTACGGAGGAGCGGGTCCTATGGAGGACCAGTACCTACGGAGGAGCTGGTCCTATGGAGGACCAGTACCTACGGAGGAGCGGGTCCTATGGAGGACCAGTACGTACGGAGGAGCGGGTCCTATGGAGGACCAGTACCTACGGAGGAGCGGGTCCTATGAAGGACCCGTACCTACGGAGGAGCGGGTCCTATGGAGGACCAGTACCTACGGAGGAGCGGGTCCTATGGAGGACAAGTACGTACGGAGGAGCGGGTCCTATGGAGGACCAGTTCGTACGGAGGAGCGGGTCCTAAGGAGGACCAGTACGTACGGAGGAGCGGGTCCTATGGAGGACCAGTACCTACGGAGGAGCGGGTCCTATGGAGGACCAGTACCTACGGAGGAGCGGGTCCTATGGAGGACCAGTACCTACGGAGGAGCGGGTCCTATGGAGGACCAGTACGTACGGAGGAGCGGGTCCTATGGAGGACCAGTTCGTACGGAGGAGCGGGTCCTAAGGAGGACCAGTACGTACGGAGGAGCGGGTCCTATGGAGGACCAGTACCTACGGAGGAGCGGGTCCTATGGAGGACCAGTACCTACGGAGGAGCGGGTCCTATGGAGGAAGAGTACGTACGGAGGAGCGGGTCCTATGGAGGACCAGTACGTACGGAGGAGCGGGTCCTATGGAGGACCAGTACCTACGGAGGAGCTGGTCCTATGGAGGACCAGTACCTACGGAGGAGCGGGTCATATGGAGGACCAGTACGTACGGAGGAGCGGGTCCTATGGAGGACCAGTACCTACGGAGGAGCGGGTCCTATGGATGACCCGTACCTACGGAGGAGCGGGTCATATGGAGGACCAGTACCTACGGAGGAGCGGGTCCTGTGGAGGACCAGTACCTACGGAGGAGCGGGTCCTATGGAGGACCAGTACGTACGGAGGAGCGGGTCCTATGGAGGACCAGTAAGTACGGAGGAGCGGGTCCTATGGAGGACCAGTACGTACGGTGGAGCGGGTCCTATGGAAGACCAGTACCTACGGAGGAGCGGGTCCTATGGAGGACCAGTACGTACGGAGGAGCGGTTCCTATGGAGGACCAGTACGTACGGAGGAGCGGGTCCTATGGAGGACCAGTAAGTACAGAGGAGCGGGTCCTATGGAGGACCAGTACCTACGGAGGAGCGGGTCCTATGGAGGACCAGAACGTACGGAGGAGCGGGTCCTATGGAGGACCAGTACGTACGGAGGAGCGGGTCCTATGGAGGACCAGTACCTACGGAGGAGCGGGTCCTATGGAGGACCAGTACGTACGGAGGAGCGGGTCCTATGGAGGACCAGTACGTACGGAGGAGAGGGTCCTATGGAGGACCAGTACCTACGGAGGAGCGGGTCCTATGGAGGACCAGTACGTACGGTGGAGCGGGTCCTATGGAAGACCAGAACCTACGGAGGAGCGGGGCAAATGGAGGACCAGTACCTACGGAGGAGCGGGTCCGATGGAGGACCAGTACGTACGGAGGAGAGGGTCCTATGGAGGACCAGTACCTACGGAGGAGCGGATCCTATGGAGGACCAGTACCTACGGAGGAGCGGGTCCTATGGAGGACCAGTACCTACGGAGGAGCGGGTCCTATGGATGACCAGTACCTACGGAGGAGAGGGTCCTATGGAGGACCAGTACGTACGGAGGAGCGGGTCCTATGGAGGACCAGTACGTACGGAGGAGCGGGTCCTATGGAGGACCAGTACCTACAGAGGAGCGGGTCCTATGGAGGACCAGTACGTACGGAGGAGCGGGTCCTATGGAGGACCAGTACGTACGGAGGAGCGGGTCCTATGGAGGACCAGTACCTACGGAGGAGCGGGTCCTATGGAGGACCAGTACCTACGGAGGAGCGGGTCCTATGGAGGACCAGTACCTACGGAGGAGTGGGTCCTATGGAGGACCAGTACCTACGGAGGAGCGGGTCCTATGGAGGACCAGTACCTACGGAGGATTGGGTCCTATGGAGGACCAGTACGTACGGAGGAGCGGGTCCTATGGAGGACCAGTACCTACGGAGGAGCGGGTCCTATGGAGGACCAGTACCTACGGAGGAGCGGGTCCTATGGAGGACCAGTACGTACGGAGGAGCGGGTCCTATGGAGGACCAGTACGTACGGAGGAGCGGGTCCTATGGAGGACCAGTACGTACGGAGGAGCGGGTCCTATGGAGGACCAGTACGTACGGAGGAGCGGGTCCTATGGAGGACCAGTACGAACGGAGGAGCGGGTCTTATGGAGGACCAGTACCTACGGAGGAGCGGGTCCTATGGAGGACCAGTACGTACGGAGGAGCGGGTCCTATGGAGGACCAGTACCTACGGAGGAGCTGGTCCTATGGAGGACCAGTACCTACGGAGGAGCGGGTCCTATGGAGGACCAGTACCTACGGAGGAGCGGGTCCTATGGAGGACCAGTACGAACGGAGGAGCGGGTCTTATGGAGGACCAGTACCTACGGAGGAGCGGGTCCTATGGAGGACCAGTACCTACGGAGGAGCGGGTCCTATGGAGGACCAGTACGTACGGAGGAGCGGGTCCTATGGAGGACCAGTTCGTACGGAGGAGCGGGTCCTAAGGAGGACCAGTACGTACGGAGGAGCGGGTCCTATGGAGGACCAGTACCTACGGAGGAGCGGGTCCTATGGAGGACCAGTACCTACGGAGGAGCGGGTCCTATGGAGGACCAGTACCTACGGAGGAGCGGGTCCTATGGAGGACCAGTACGTACGGAGGAGCGGGTCCTATGGAGGACCAGTTCGTACGGAGGAGCGGGTCCTAAGGAGGACCAGTACGTACGGAGGAGCGGGTCCTATGGAGGACCAGTACGTACGGAGGAGCGGGTCCTATGGAGGACCAGTACCTACGGAGGAGCTGGTCCTATGGAGGACCAGTACCTACGGAGGAGCGGGTCCTATGGAGGACCAGTACGTACGGAGGAGCGGGTCCTATGGAGGACCAGTACCTACGGAGGAGCGGGTCCTATGAAGGACCCGTACCTACGGAGGAGCGGGTCCTATGGAGGACCAGTACCTACGGAGGAGCGGGTCCTATGGAGGACCAGTACCTACGGAGGAGCGGGTCCTATGGAGGACCAGTACCTACGGAGAAGCGGGTCCTATGGAGGACCAGTACGTACGGAGGAGCGGGTCCTATGGAGGACCAGTACCTACGGAGGAGCGGGTCCTATGGAGGACCAGTACCTACGGAGGAGCGGGTCCTATGGAGGACCAGTACGTACGGAGGAGCGGGTCCTATGGAGGACCAGTACGTACGGAGGAGTGGGTCCTATGGAGGACCAGTACGTACGGAGGAGAGGGTCCTATGGAGGACCAGTACCTACGGAGGAGCGGGTCCTATGGAGGACCAGTACGTACGGAGGAGCGGGTCCTATGGAGGACCAGTACCTACGGAGGAGCTGGTCCTATGGAGGACCAGTACCTACGGAGGAGCGGGTCCTATGGAGGACCAGTACGTACGGAGGAGCGGGTCCTATGGAGGACCAGTACCTACGGAGGAGCGGGTCCTATGAAGGACCCGTACCTACGGAGGAGCGGGTCCTATGGAGGACCAGTACCTACGGAGGAGCGGGTCCTATGGAGGACAAGTACCTACGGAGGAGCGGGTCCTATGGAGGACCAGTACCTACGGAGGAGCGGGTCCTATGGAGGACCAGTAAGTACGGAGGAGCGGGTCCTATGGAGGACCAGTACCTACGGAGGAGCGGGTCCTATGGAGGACCAGTACCTACGGAGGAGCGGGTCCTATGGAGGACCAGTACGTACGGAGGAGCGGGTCCTATGGAGGACCAGTTCGTACGGAGGAGCGGGTCCTAAGGAGGACCAGTACGTACGGAGGAGCGGGTCCTATGGAGGACCAGTACCTACGGAGGAGCGGGTCCTATGGAGGACCAGTACCTACGGAGGAGCGGGTCCTATGGAGGACCAGTACCTACGGAGGAGCGGGTCCTATGGAGGACCAGTACGTACGGAGGAGCGGGTCCTATGGAGGACCAGTTCGTACGGAGGAGCGGGTCCTAAGGAGGACCAGTACGTACGGAGGAGCGGGTCCTATGGAGGACCAGTACGTACGGAGGAGCGGGTCCTATGGAGGACCAGTACCTACGGAGGAGCTGGTCCTATGGAGGACCAGTACCTACGGAGGAGCGGGTCCTATGGAGGACCAGTACGTACGGAGGAGCGGGTCCTATGGAGGACCAGTACCTACGGAGGAGCGGGTCCTATGAAGGACCCGTACCTACGGAGGAGCGGGTCCTATGGAGGACCAGTACCTACGGAGGAGCGGGTCCTATGGAGGACCAGTACCTACGGAGGAGCGGGTCCTATGGAGGACCAGTACCTACGGAGAAGCGGGTCCTATGGAGGACCAGTACGTACGGAGGAGCGGGTCCTATGGAGGACCAGTACCTACGGAGGAGCGGGTCCTATGGAGGACCAGTACCTACGGAGGAGCGGGTCCTATGGAGGACCAGTACGTACGGAGGAGCGGGTCCTATGGAGGACCAGTACGTACGGAGGAGTGGGTCCTATGGAGGACCAGTACGTACGGAGGAGAGGGTCCTATGGAGGACCAGTACCTACGGAGGAGCGGGTCCTATGGAGGACCAGTACGTACGGAGGAGCGGGTCCTATGGAGGACCAGTACCTACGGAGGAGCTGGTCCTATGGAGGACCAGTACCTACGGAGGAGCGGGTCCTATGGAGGACCAGTACGTACGGAGGAGCGGGTCCTATGGAGGACCAGTACCTACGGAGGAGCGGGTCCTATGAAGGACCCGTACCTACGGAGGAGCGGGTCCTATGGAGGACCAGTACCTACGGAGGAGCGGGTCCTATGGAGGACAAGTACCTACGGAGGAGCGGGTCCTATGGAGGACCAGTACCTACGGAGGAGCGGGTCCTATGGAGGACCAGTAAGTACGGAGGAGCGGGTCCTATGGAGGACCAGTACCTACGGAGGAGCGGGTCCTATGGAGGACCAGTACGTACGGAGGAGCGGGTCCTATGGAGGACCAGTACGTACGGAGGAGCGGGTCCTATGGAGGACCAGTACCTACGGAGGAGCGGGTCCTATGGAGGACCAGTACGTACGGAGGAGCGGGTCCTATGGAGGACCAGTACGTACGGAGGAGAGGGTCCTATGGAGGACCAGTACCTACGGAGGAGCGGGTCCTATGGAGGACCAGTACGTACGGAGGAGCGGGTCCTATGGAAGACCAGTACCTACGGAGGAGCGGGTCCTATGGAGGACCAGTACGTACGGAGGAGAGGGTCCTATGGAGGACCAGTACGTACGGAGGAGCGGGTCCTATGGAGGACCGGTACCTACGGAGGAGCGGGTCGTATGGAGGACCAGTACCTACGGAGGAGCGGGTCCTATGGAGGACCAGTACCTACGGAGGAGCGGGTCCTATAGAGGACCAGTACGTACGGAGGAGCGGATCCTATGGAGGACCAGTACGTACGCAGGAGCGGGTCCTATGGAGGACCAGTACCTACGGAGGAGCGGGTCCTATGGAGGACCAGTACCTACGGAGGAGCGGGTCCTATGGAGGACCAGTACGTACGGAGGAGCGGGTCCTATGGAGGACCAGTACGTACGGAGGAGCGGGTCCTATGGAGGACCAGTACCTACGGAGGAGCTGGTCCTATGGAGGACCAGTACCTACGGAGGAGCGGGTCCTATGGAGGACCAGTACGTACGGAGGAGCGGGTCCTATGGAGGACCAGTACCTACGGAGGAGCGGGTCCTATGGAGGACCCGTACTTACGGAGGAGCGGGTCCTATGGAGGACCAGTACCTACGGAGGAGCGGGTCCTATGGAGGACCAGTACCTACGGAGGAGCGGGTCCTATGGAGGACCAGTACGTACGGAGGAGCGGGTCCTATGGAGGACCAGTAAGTACTGAGGAGCGGGTCCTATGGAGGACCAGTACCTACGGAGGAGCGGGTCCTATGGAGGACCAGTACGTACGGAGGAGCGGGTCCTATGGAGGACCAGTACGTACGTAGGAGCGGGTCCTATGGAGGACCAGAACCTACGGAGGAGCGGGTCCTATGGAGGACCAGTACGTACGGAGGAGCGGGTCCTATGGAGAACCAGTACGTACGGAGGAGAGGGTCCTATGGAGGACCAGTACCTACGGAGGAGCGGGTCCTATGGAGGACCAGTACGTACGGTGGAGCGGGTCCTATGGATGACCAGTACCTACGGAGGAGAGGGTCCTATGGAGGACCAGTACGTACGGAGGAGCGGGTCCTATGGAGGACCAGTACCTACGGAGGAGCGGGTCCTATGGAGGACCAGTACGTACGGAGGAGAGGGTCCTATGGAGGACCAGTACGTACGGAGGAGAGGGTCCTATGGAGGACCAGTACCTACGGAGGAGCGGGTCCTATGGAGGACCAGTACGTACGGAGGAGCGGTTCCTATGGAGGACCAGTACCTACGGAGGAGCGGGTCCTATGGAGGACCAGTACCTACGGAGGAGCGGGTCCTATGGAGGACCAGTACCTACGGAGGAGCGGGTCCTATGGAGGACCAGTACCTACGGAGGAGCGGGTCCTATGGAGGACCAGTACCTACGGAGGAGCGGGTCCTATGGAGGACCAGTACCTACGGAGGAGCGGGTCCTATGGAGGACCAGTAACTACGGAGGAGCGGGTCCTATGGAGGACCAGTACGTACGGTGAAGCGGGTCCTATGGAGGACCAGTACCTACGGAGGAGCGGGTCCTATGGAGGACCAGTACCTACAGAGGAGCGGGTCCTATGGAGGACCAGTACGTACGGAGGAGCGGGTCCTATGGAGGACCAGTACCTACGGAGGAGCGGGTCCTATGGAGGACCAGTTCGTACGGAGGAGCGGGTCCTATGGAGGACCAGTACGTACGGAGGAGCGGGTCCTATGGAGGACCGGTACCTACGGAGGAGCGGGTCCTATGGAGGACCAGTACCTACGGAGGAGCGGGTCCTATGGAGGACCAGTACGTACGGAGGAGCGGATCCTATGGAGGACCAGTACGTACGCAGGAGCGGGTCCTATGGAGGACCAGTACCTACGGAGGAGCGGGTCCTATGGAGGACCAGTACCTACGGAGGAGCGGGTCCTATGGAGGACCAGTACGTACGGAGGAGCGGGTCCTATGGAGGACCAGTACGTACGGAGGAGCGGGTCCTATGGAGGACCAGTACCTACGGAGGAGCTGGTCCTATGGAGGACCAGTACCTACGGAGGAGCGGGTCCTATGGAGGACCAGTACGTACGGAGGAGCGGGTCCTATGGAGGACCAGTACCTACGGAGGAGCGGGTCCTATGGAGGACCCGTACTTACGGAGGAGCGGGTCCTATGGAGGACCAGTACCTACGGAGGAGCGGGTCCTATGGAGGACCAGTACCTACGGAGGAGCGGGTCCTATGGAGGACCAGTATGTACGGAGGAGCGGGTCCTATGGAGGACCAGTAAGTACGGAGGAGCGGGTCCTATGGAGGACCAGTACCTACGGAGGAGCGGGTCCTATGGAGGACCAGTACGTACGGAGGAGCGGGTCCTATGGAGGACCAGTACGTACGGAGGAGCGGGTCCTATGGAGGACCAGAACCTACGGAGGAGCGGGTCCTATGGAGGACCAGTACGTACGGAGGAGCGGGTCCTATGGAGAACCAGTACGTACGGAGGAGAGGGTCCTATGGAGGACAAGTACCTACGGAGGAGCGGGTCCTATGGAGGACCAGTACGTACGGTGGAGCGGGTCCTATGGAGGACCAGTACCTACGGAGGAGCGGGTCCTATGGAGGACCAGTACCTACGGAGGAGCGGGTCCTATGGAGGACCAGTACCTACAGAGGAACGGGTCCTATGGAGGACCAGTACGTACGGAGGAGCGGGTCCTATGGAGGACCAGTACCTACGGAGGAGCGGGTCCTATGGAGGACCAGTACCTACGGAGGAGCGGGTCCTATGGAGGACCAGTACATACGGAGGAGCGGGTCCTATGGAGGACCAGTACCTACGGAGGAGCGGGTCCTATGGAGGAACAGTACCTACGGAGGAGCGGGTCCTATGGAGGACCAGTACGTACGGAGGAGCGGGTCCTATGGAGGACCAGTACGTACGGAGGAGCGGGTCCTATGGAGGACCAATACCTACGGAGGAGCGGGTCCTATGGAGGACCAGTACGTACGGAGGAGCGGGTCCTATGGAGGACCAGTACGTACGGAGGAGAGGGTCCTATGGAGGACCAGTACCTACGGAGGAGCGGGTCCTATGGAGGACCAGTACGTACGGAGGAGCGGGTCCTATGGAAGACCAGTACCTACGGAGGAGCGGGTCCTATGGAGGACCAGTACGTACGGAGGAGAGGGTCCTATGGAGGACCAGTACCTACGGAGGAGCGGGTCCTATGTAGGACCAGTACCTACGGAGGAGCGGGTCCTATGGAGGACCAGTCCCTAAGGAGGAGCGGGTCCTATGGATGACCAGTACCTACAGAGGAGAGGGTCCTATGGAGGACCAGTACGTACGGAGGAGCGGGTCCTATGGAGGACCAGTACGTACGGAGGAGCGGGTCCTATGGAGGACCAGTACCTACGGAGGAGCGGGTCCTATGGAGGACCAGTACGTACGGAGGAGAGGGTCCTATGGAGGACCAGTACCTACGGAGGAGCGGGTCCTATGGAGGACCAGTACGTACGGAGGAGCGGTTCCTATGGAGGACCAGTACCTACGGAGGAGCGGGTCCTATGGAGGACCAGTACCTATGGAGGAGCGGGTCCTATGGAGGACCAGTACCTACGGAGGAGCGGGTCCTATGGAGGACCAGTACCTACGGAGGAGCGGGTCCTATGGAGGACCAGTACCTACGGAGGAGCGGGTCCTATGGAGGACCAGTACCTACGGAGGAGCGGGTCCTATGGAGGACCAGTAACTACGGAGGAGTGGGTCCTATGGAGGACCAGTACGTACGGTGAAGCGGGTCCTATGGAGGACCAGTACCTACGGAGGAGCGGGTCCTATGGAGGACCAGTACCTACAGAGGAGCGGGTCCTATGGAGGACCAGTATGTACGGAGGAGCGGGTCCTATGGAGGACCAGTACCTACGGAGGAGCGGGTCCTATGGAGGACCAGTTCGTACGGAGGAGCGGGTCCTATGGAGGACCAGTACGTACGGAGGAGCGGGTCCTATGGAGGACCGGTACCTACGGAGGAGCGGGTCCTATGGAGGACCAGTACCTACGGAGGAGCGGGTCCTATGGAGGACAAGTACCTACGGAGGAGCGGGTCCTATGGAGGACCAGTACCTACGGAGGAGCGGATCCTATGGAGGACCAGTACGTACGCAGGAGCGGGTCCTATGGAGGACCAGTACCTACGGAGGAGCGGGTCATATGGAGGACCAGTACCTACGGAGGAGCGGGTCCTATGGAGGACCAGTACGTACGGAGGAGCGGGTCCTATGGAGGACCAGTACGTACGGAGGAGCGGGTCCTATGGAGGACCAGTACCTACGGAGGAGCTGGTCCTATGGAGGACCAGTACCTACGGAGGAGCGGGTCCTATGGAGGACCAGTACGTACGGAGGAGCGGGTCCTATGGAGGACCAGTACGTACGGAGGAGCGGGTCCTATGGAGAACCAGTACGTACGGAGGAGAGGGTCCTATGGAGGACCAGTACGTACGGAGGAGAGGGTCCTATGGAGGACCAGTACGTACGGAGGAGCGGGTCCTATGGAGAACCAGTACGTACGGAGGAGAGGGTCCTATGGAGGACCAGTACCTACGGAGGAGCGGGTCCTATGGAGGACCAGTACGTACGGTGGAGCGGGTCCTATGGAGGACCAGTACCTACGGAGGAGCGGGTCCTATGGAGGACCAGTACCTACAGAGGAACGGGTCCTATGGAGGACCAGTACGTACGGAGGAGCGGGTCCTATGGAGGACCAGTACCTACGGAGGAGCGGGTCCTATGGAGGACCAGTACCTACGGAGGAGCGGGTCCTATGGAGGACCAGTACATACGGAGGAGCGGGTCCTATGGAGGACCAGTACCTACGGAGGAGCGGGTCCTATGGAGGAACAGTACCTACGGAGGAGCGGGTCCTATGGAGGACCAGTACGTACGGAGGAGCGGGTCCTATGGAGGACCAGTACGTACGGAGGAGCGGGTCCTATGGAGGACCAATACCTACGGAGGAGCGGGTCCTATGGAGGACCAGTACGTACGGAGGAGCGGGTCCTATGGAGGACCAGTACGTACGGAGGAGAGGGTCCTATGGAGGACCAGTACCTACGGAGGAGCGGGTCCTATGGAGGACCAGTACGTACGGAGGAGCGGGTCCTATGGAAGACCAGTACCTACGGAGGAGCGGGTCCTATGGAGGACCAGTACGTACGGAGGAGAGGGTCCTATGGAGGACCAGTACCTACGGAGGAGCGGGTCCTATGTAGGACCAGTACCTACGGAGGAGCGGGTCCTATGGAGGACCAGTCCCTAAGGAGGAGCGGGTCCTATGGATGACCAGTACCTACAGAGGAGAGGGTCCTATGGAGGACCAGTACGTACGGAGGAGCGGGTCCTATGGAGGACCAGTACGTACGGAGGAGCGGGTCCTATGGAGGACCAGTACCTACGGAGGAGCGGGTCCTATGGAGGACCAGTACGTACGGAGGAGAGGGTCCTATGGAGGACCAGTACCTACGGAGGAGCGGGTCCTATGGAGGACCAGTACGTACGGAGGAGCGGTTCCTATGGAGGACCAGTACCTACGGAGGAGCGGGTCCTATGGAGGACCAGTACCTATGGAGGAGCGGGTCCTATGGAGGACCAGTACCTACGGAGGAGCGGGTCCTATGGAGGACCAGTACCTACGGAGGAGCGGGTCCTATGGAGGACCAGTACCTACGGAGGAGCGGGTCCTATGGAGGACCAGTACCTACGGAGGAGCGGGTCCTATGGAGGACCAGTAACTACGGAGGAGTGGGTCCTATGGAGGACCAGTACGTACGGTGAAGCGGGTCCTATGGAGGACCAGTACCTACGGAGGAGCGGGTCCTATGGAGGACCAGTACCTACAGAGGAGCGGGTCCTATGGAGGACCAGTATGTACGGAGGAGCGGGTCCTATGGAGGACCAGTACCTACGGAGGAGCGGGTCCTATGGAGGACCAGTACGTACGGAGGAGCGGGTCCTATGGAGAACCAGTACGTACGGAGGAGAGGGTCCTATGGAGGACCAGTACCTACGGAGGAGCGGGTCCTATGGAGGACCAGGACGTACGGTGGAGCGGGTCCTATGGAAGACCAGTACCTACGGAGGAGCGGGTCCTATGGAGGACCAGTACCTACGAAGGAGCGGGTCCTATGGAGGACCAGTACCTACAGAGGAGCGGGTCCTATGGAGGACCAGTACGTACGGAGGAGCGGGTCCTATGGAGGACCAGTACCTACGGAGGAGCGGGTCCTATGGAGGACCAGTACATACGGAGGAGCGGGTCCTATGGAGGACCAGTACCTACGGAGGAGCGGGTCCTATGGAGGAACAGTACCTACGGAAGAGCGGGTCCCATGGAGGACCAGTACGTAAGGAGGAGCAGGTCCTATGGAGGACCAGTACCTACGGAGGAGCGGGTCCTATGGAGGACCAGTACCTACGGAGGAGCGGGTCCTATGGAGGACCAGTACGTACGGAGGAGCGGGTCCTATGGAGGACCAGTACGTACGGAGGAGCGGGTCCTATGGAGGACCAGTACCTACGGAGGAGCGGGTCCTATGGAGGACCAGTACCTACGGAGGAGCGGGTCCTATGGAGGACCAGTACGTACGGAGGAGCGGGTCCTATGGAGGACCAGTACGTACGGAGGAGCGGGTCCTATGGAGGACCAGTACCTACGGAGGAGCTGGTCCTATGGAGGACCAGTACCTACGGAGGAGCTGGTCCTATGGAGGACCAGTACCTACGGAGGAGCGGGTCCTATGGAGGACCAGTACGTACGGAGGAGCGGGTCCTATGGAGGACCCGTACCTACGGAGGAGCGGGTCCTATGGAGGACCAGTACGTAATGAGGAGCGGGTCCTATGGAGGACCGGTACCTACGGAGGAGCGGGTCCTATGGAGGACCAGTACCTACGGAGGAGCGGGTCCTATGGAGGACCAGTACCTACGGAGGAGCGGGTCCTATGGAGGACCAGTACCTACGGAGGAGCGGATCCTATGGAGGACCAGTACGTACGCAGGAGCGGGTCCTATGGAGGACCAGTACCTACGGAGGAGCGGGTCATATGGAGGACCAGTACCTACGGAGGAGCGGGTCCTATGGAGGACCAGTACGTACGGAGGAGCGGGTCCTATGGAGGACCAGTACGTACGGAGGAGCGGGTCCTATGGAGGACCAGTACCTACGGAGGAGCTGGTCCTATGGAGGACCAGTACCTACGGAGGAGCGGGTCCTATGGAGGACCAGTACGTACGGAGGAGCGGGTCCTATGGAGGACCAGTACGTACGGAGGAGCGGGTCCTATGGAGGACCAGTACCTACGGAGGAGCGGGTCCTATGGAGGACCAGTACGTACGGAGGAGCGGGTCCTATGGAGAACCAGTACGTACGGAGGAGAGGGTCCTATGGAGGACCAGTACCTACGGAGGAGCGGGTCCTATGGAGGACCAGGACGTACGGTGGAGCGGGTCCTATGGAAGACCAGTACCTACGGAGGAGCGGGTCCTATGGAGGACCAGTACCTACGAAGGAGCGGGTCCTATGGAGGACCAGTACCTACAGAGGAGCGGGTCCTATGGAGGACCAGTACGTACGGAGGAGCGGGTCCTATGGAGGACCAGTACCTACGGAGGAGCGGGTCCTATGGAGGACCAGTACATACGGAGGAGCGGGTCCTATGGAGGACCAGTACCTACGGAGGAGCGGGTCCTATGGAGGAACAGTACCTACGGAAGAGCGGGTCCCATGGAGGACCAGTACGTAAGGAGGAGCGGGTCCTATGGAGGACCAGTACCTACGGAGGAGCGGGTCCTATGGAGGACCAGTACCTACGGAGGAGCGGGTCCTATGGAGGACCAGTACGTACGGAGGAGCGGGTCCTATGGAGGACCAGTACGTACGGAGGAGCGGGTCCTATGGAGGACCAGTACCTACGGAGGAGCGGGTCCTATGGAGGACCAGTACCTACGGAGGAGCGGGTCCTATGGAGGACCAGTACGTACGGAGGAGCGGGTCCTATGGAGGACCAGTACGTACGGAGGAGCGGGTCCTATGGAGGACCAGTACCTACGGAGGAGCTGGTCCTATGGAGGACCAGTACCTACGGAGGAGCTGGTCCTATGGAGGACCAGTACCTACGGAGGAGCGGGTCCTATGGAGGACCAGTACGTACGGAGGAGCGGGTCCTATGGAGGACCCGTACCTACGGAGGAGCGGGTCCTATGGAGGACCAGTAACTACGGAGGAGCGGGTCCTATGGAGGACCAGTACGTACGGAGGAGCGGGTCCTATGGAGGACCAGTACCTACGGAGGAGCGGGTCCTATGGAGGACCAGTACCTACGGAGGAGCGGGTCCTATGGAGGACCAGTACCTTCGGAGGAGCGGGTCCTATGGAGGACCAGTACGTACGGTGGAGCGGGTCCTATGGAAGACCAGTACCTACGGAGGAGCGGGTCCTATGGAGGACCAGTACCTACGGAGGAGCGGGTCCTATGGAGGACCAGTACCTACAGAGGAGCGGGTCCTATGGAGGACCAGTACGTACGGAGGAGCGGGTCCTATGGAGGACCAGTACCTACGGAGGAGCGGGTCCTATGGAGGACCAGTACATACGGAGGAGCGGGTCCTATGGAGGACCAGTACCTACGGAGGAGCGGGTCCTATGGAGGAACAGTACCTACGGAGGAGCGGGTCCTATGGAGGACCAGTACGTACGGAGGAGCGGGTCCTATGGAGGACCAGTACCTACGGAGGAGCGGGTCCTATGGAGGACCAGTACCTACGGAGGAGCGGGTCCTATGGAGGACCAGTACCTACGGAGGAGCGGGTCTTATGGAGGACCAGTACGTACGGAGGAGCGGGTCCTATGGAGGACCAGTGCGTACGGAGGAGCGGGTCCTATGGAGGACCAGTACCTACGGAGGAGCGGGTCCTATGGAGGACCAGTACCTACGGAGGAGCGGGTCCTATGGAGGACCAGTACGTACGGAGGAGCGGGTCCTATGGAGGACCAGTACGTACGGAGGAGCGGGTCCTATGGAGGACCAGTACCTACGGAGGAGCTGGTCCTATGGAGGACCAGTACCTACGGAGGAGCGGGTCCTATGGAGGACCAGTACGTACGGAGGAGCGGGTCCTATGGAGGACCAGTACCTACGGAGAAGCGGGTTCTATGGAGGTCCCGTACCTACAGAGGAGCGGGTCCTATGGAGGACCAGTACCTACGGAGGAGCGGGTCCTATGGAGGACCAGTACCAACGGAGGAGCGGGTCCTATGGAGGACCAGTACGTATGGAGGAGCGGGTCCTATGGAGGACCAGTAAGTACGGAGGAGCGGGTCCTATGGAGGACCAGTACCTACGGAGGAGCGGGTCCTATGGAGGACCAGTACGTACGGAGGAGCGGGTCCTATGGAGGACCAGTACGTACGGAGGAGCGGGTCCTATGGAGGACCAGTACCTACGGAGGAGCGGGTCCTATGGAGGACCAGTACGTACGGAGGAGCGGGTCCTATGGAAGACCAGTACCTACGGAGGAGCGGGTCCTATGGAGGACCAGTACCTACGGAGGAGCGGGTCCTATGGAGGACCAGTACCTACGGAGGAGCGGGTCCTATGGAGGACCAGTACGTACGGAGGAGCGGGTCCTATGGAAGACCAGTACCTACGGAGGAGCGGGTCCTATGGAGGACCAGTACCTACGGAGTAGCGGGTCCTATGGAGGACCAGTACGTACGGAGGAGCGGGTCCTATGGAGGACCAGTACCTACGGAGGAGCGGGTCCTATGGAGGACCAGTACCTACGGAGGAGCGGGTCCTATGGAGGACCAGTACGTACGGAGGAGAGGGTCCTATGGAGGACCAGTACCTACGGAGGAGCGGGTCCTATGGAGGACCAGTACCTACGGAGGAGCGGGTCCTATGGAGGACCAGTGCCTACGGAGGAGCGGGTCCTATGGAGGACCAGTACCTACGGAGGAGCGGGTCCTATGGAGGACCAGTACCTACGGAGGAGCGGGTCCTTTGGAGGACCAGTACCTACGGAGGAGCGGGTCCTATGGAGGACCAATACCTACGGAGGAGCGGGTCCTATGGAGGACCAGTAACTACGGAGGAGCGGTTCCTATGGAGGACCAGTACGTACGGAGGAGCGGGTCCTATGGAGGACCAGTACCTACGGAGGAGCGGGTCCTATGGAGGACCAGTACCTACGGAGGAGCGGGTCCTATGGAGGACCAGTACGTACGGAGGAGCGGGTCCTATGGAGGACCAGTACCTACGGAGGAGCGGGTCCTATGGAGGACCAGTACCTACGGAGGAGCGGGTCCTATGGAGGACCAGTACCTACGGAGGAGCGGGTCCCATGGAGGACCAGTACGTACGGAGGAGCGGGTCCTATGGAGGACCAGTACGTACGGAGGAGCGGGTCCTATGGAGGACCAGTACGTACGGAGGAGAGGGTCCTATGGAGGACCAGTACCTACGGAGGAGCGGGTCCTATGGAGGACCAGTACCTACGGAGGAGCGGGTCCTATGGAGGACCAGTACGTACGGAGGAGCGGGTCCTATGGAGGACCAGTACCTACGGAGGAGCGGGTCCTATGGAGGACCAGTACCTACGGAGGAGCGGGTCCTATGGAGGACCAGTACCTACGGAGGAGCGGGTCCTATGGAGGACCAGTACGTACGGAGGAGCGGGTCCTATGGAGGACCAGTACCTACGGAGGAGCGGGTCCTTTGGAGGACCAGTACCTACGGAGGAGCGGGTCCTATGGAGGACCAGTACGTACGGAGGAGCGGGTCCTATGGAGGACCAGTACGTACGGAGGAGCGGGTCCTATGGAAGACCAGTACCTACGGAGGAGCGGGTCCTATGGAGGACCAGTACGTACGGAGGAGAGGGTCCTATGGAGGACCAGTACCTACGGAGGAGCTGGTCCTATGTAGGACCAGTACCTACGGAGGAGCGGGTCCTATGGAGGACCAGTCCCTACGGAGGAGCGGGTCCTATGGATGACCAGTACCTACGGAGGAGAGGGTCCTATGGAGGACCAGTACGTACGGAGGAGCGGGTCCTATGGAGGACCAGTACGTACGGAGGAGCGGGTCCTATGGAGGACCAGTACCTACGGAGGAGCGGGTCCTATGGAGGACCAGTACGTACGGAGGAGAGGGTCCTATGGAGGACCAGTACCTACGGAGGAGCGGGTCCTATGGAGGACCAGTACGTACGGAGGAGCGGTTCCTATGGAGGACCAGTACCTACGGAGGAGCGGGTCCTATGGAGGACCAGTACCTATGGAGGAGCGGGTCCTATGGAGGACCAGTACCTACGGAGGAGCGGGTCCTATGGAGGACCAGTACCTACGGAGGAGCGGGTCCTATGGAGGACCAGTACCTACGGAGGAGCGGGTCCTATGGAGGACCAGTACCTACGGAGGAGCGGGTCCTATGGAGGACCAGTAACTACGGAGGAGCGGGTCCTATGGAGGACCAGTACGTACGGTGAAGCGGGTCCTATGGAGGACCAGTACGTACGGAGGAGCGGGTCCTATGGAGGACCGGTACCTACGGAGGAGCGGGTCCTATGGAGGACCAGTACCTACGGAGGAGCGGGTCCTATGGAGGACCAGTACCTACGGAGGAGCGGTTCCTATGGAGGACCAGTACGTACGGAGGAGCGGATCCTATGGAGGACCAGTACGTACGCAGGAGCGGGTCCTATGGAGGACCAGTACCTACGGAGGAGCGGGTCCTATGGAGGACCAGTACCTACGGAGGAGCGGGTCCTATGGAGGACCAGTACGTACGGAGGAGCGGGTCCTATGGAGGACCAGTACGTACGGAGGAGCGGGTCCTATGGAGGACCTGTACCTACGGAGGAGCTGGTCCTATGGAGGACCAGTACCTACGGAGGAGCGGGTCCTATGGAGGACCAGTACGTACGGAGGAGCGGGTCCTATGGAGGACCAGTACGTACGGAGGAGCGGGTCCTATGGAGGACCAGTACCTACGGAGGAGCGGGTCCTATGGAGGACCAGTACGTACGGAGGAGCGGGTCCTATGGAGGACCAGTACGTACGGAGGAGAGGGTCCTATGGAGGACCAGTACGTACGGTGGAGCGGGTCCTATGGAAGACCAGTACCTACGGAGGAGCGGGTCCTATGGAGGACCAGTACCTACGGAGGAGCGGGTCCTATGGAGGACCAGTACCTACGGAGGAGCGGGTCCTATGGAGGACCAGTACGTACGGAGGAGCGGGTCCTATGGAAGACCAGTACCTACGGAGGAGCGGGTCCTATGGAGGACCAGTACCTACGGAGGAGCGGGTCCTATGGAGGACCAGTACGTACGGAGGAGCGGGTCCTATGGAGGACCAGTACCTACGGAGGAGCGGGTCCTATGGAGGACCAGTACCTACGGAGGAGCGGGTCCTATGGAGGACCAGTACGTACGGAGGAGAGGGTCCTATGGAGGACCAGTACCTACGGAGGAGCGGGTCCTATGGAGGACCAGTACCTACGGAGGAGCGGGTCCTATGGAGGACCAGTGCCTACGGAGGAGCGGGTCCTATGGAGGACCAGTACCTACGGAGGAGCGGGTCCTTTGGAGGACCAGTACCTACGGAGGAGCGGGTCCTATGGAGGACCAGTACCTACGGAGGAGCGGGTCCTATGGAGGACCAGTAACTACGGAGGAGCGGTTCCTATGGAGGACCAGTACGTACGGAGGAGCGGGTCCTATGGAGGACCAGTACCTACGGAGGAGAGGGTCCTATGGAGGACCAGTACCTACGGAGGAGCGGGTCCTATGGAGGACCAGTACGTACGGAGGAGCGGGTCCTATGGAGGACCAGTACCTACGGAGGAGCGGGTCCTATGGAGGACCAGTACCTACGGAGGAGCGGGTCCTATGGAGGACCAGTACCTACGGAGGAGCGGGTCCTATGGAGGACCAGTACGTACGGAGGAGCGGATCCTATGGAGGACCAGTACGTACGCAGGAGCGGGTCCTATGGAGGACCAGTACCTACGGAGGAGCGGGTCCTATGGAGGACCAGTACCTACGGAGGAGCGGGTCCTATGGAGGACCAGTACCTACGGAGGAGCGGGTCCTATGGAGGACCAGTACCTACGGAGGAGCGGGTCCTATGGAGGACCAGTACGTACGGAGGAGCGGGTCCTATGGAGGACCTGTACCTACGGAAGAGCTGGTCCTATGGAGGACCAGTACCTACGGAGGAGCGGGTCCTATGGAGGACCAGTACGTACGGAGGAGCGGGTCCTATGGAGGACCAGTACGTACGGAGGAGCGGGTCCTATGGAGGACCAGTACCTACGGAGGAGCGGGTCCTATGGAGGACCAGTACGTACGGAGGAGCGGGTCCTATGGAGGACCAGTACGTACGGAGGAGAGGGTCCTATGGAGGACCAGTACGTACGGTGGAGCGGGTCCTATGGAAGACCAGTACCTACGGAGGAGCGGGTCCTATGGAGGACCAGTACCTACGGAGGAGCGGGTCCTATGGAGGACCAGTACCTACGGAGGAGCGGGTCCTATGGAGGACCAGTACGTACGGAGGAGCGGGTCCTATGGAAGACCAGTACCTACGGAGGAGCGGGTCCTATGTAGGACCAGTACCTACGGAGGAGCGGGTCCTATGGAGGACCAGTCCCTACGGAGGAGCGGGTCCTATGGATGACCAGTACCTACGGAGGAGAGGGTCCTATGGAGGACCAGTACGTACGGAGGAGCGGGTCCTATGGAGGACCAGTACGTACGGAGGAGCGGGTCCTATGGAGGACCAGTACCTACGGAGGAGCGGGTCCTATGGAGGACCAGTACGTACGGAGGAGAGGGTCCTATGGAGGACCAGTACCTACGGAGGAGCGGGTCCTATGGAGGACCAGTACGTACGGAGGAGCGGTTCCTATGGAGGACCAGTACCTACGGAGGAGCGGGTCCTATGGAGGACCAGTACCTACGGAGGAGCGGGTCCTATGGAGGACCAGTACCTACGGAGGAGCGGGTCCTATGGAGGACCAGTACCTACGGAGGAGCGGGTCCTATGGAGGACCAGTACCTACGGAGGAGCGGGTCCTATGGAGGACCAGTACCTACGGAGGAGCGGGTCCTATGGAGGACCAGTAACTACGGAGGAGCGGGTCCTATGGAGGACCAGTACGTACGGTGAAGCGGGTCCTATGGAGGACCAGTACCTACGGAGGAGCGGGTCCTATGGAGGACCAGTACCTACAGAGGAGCGGGTCCTATGGAGGACCAGTACGTACGGAGGAGCGGGTCCTATGGAGGACCAGTACCTACGGAGGAGCGGGTCCTATGGAGGACCAGTTCGTACGGAGGAGCGGGTC
The DNA here is from genome assembly GCF_029448725.1 of Salvelinus fontinalis. NCBI lineage: Eukaryota > Metazoa > Chordata > Actinopteri > Salmoniformes > Salmonidae > Salvelinus > Salvelinus fontinalis. The sequence goes on from NC_074698.1 coordinate 18,800,958, forward strand.
CTATGGAGGACCGGTACGTACGGAGGAGCGGGTCCTATGGAGGACCGGTACCTACGGAGGAGCGGGTCCTATGGAGGACCAGTACCTACGGAGGAGCGGGTCCTATGGAGGACCAGTACCTACGGAGGAGCGGGTCCTATGGAGGACCAGTACGTACGGAGGATCGGATCCTATGGAGGACCAGTACGTACGCAGGAGCGGGTCCTATGGAGGACCAGTACCTACGGAGGAGCGGGTCCTATGGAGGACCAGTACCTACGGAGGAGCGGGTCCTATGGAGGACCAGTACGTACGGAGGAGCGGGTCCTATGGAGGACCAGTACGTACGGAGGAGCGGGTCCTATGGAGGACCTGTACCTACGGAGGAGCTGGTCCTATGGAGGACCAGTACCTACGGAGGAGCGGGTCCTATGGAGGACCAGTACGTACGGAGGAGCGGGTCCTATGGAGGACCAGTACCTACGGAGGAGCGGGTCCTATGGAGGACCCGTACTTACGGAGGAGCGGGTCCTATGGAGGACCAGTACCTACGGAGGAGCGGGTCCTATGGAGGACCAGTACCTACGGAGGAGCGGGTCCTATGGAGGACCAGTATGTACGGAGGAGCGGGTCCTATGGAGGACCAGTAAGTACGGAGGAGCGGGTCCTATGGAGGACCAGTACCTACGGAGGAGCGGGTCCTATGGAGGACCAGTACGTACGGAGGAGCGGGTCCTATGGAGGACCAGTACGTACGGAGGAGCGGGTCCTATGGAGGACCAGTACCTACGGAGGAGCGGGTCCTATGGAGGACCAGTACGTACGGAGGAGCGGGTCCTATGGAGGACCAGTACGTACGGAGGAGCGGGTCCTATGGAGGACCAGTACCTACGGAGGAGCGGGTCCTATGGAGGACCAGTACGTACGGAGGAGCGGGTCCTATGGAGGACCAGTACGTACGGAGGAGAGGGTCCTATGGAGGACCAGTACCTACGGAGGAGCGGGTCCTATGGAGGACCAGTACGTACGGTGGAGCGAGTCCTATGGAAGACCAGTACCTACGGAGGAGCGGGTCCTATGGAGGACCAGTACCTACGGAGGAGCGGGTCCTATGGAGGACCAGTACCTACAGAGGAGCGGGTCCTATGGAGGACCAGTAAGTACGGAGGAGCGGGTCCTATGGAGGACCAGTACCTACGGAGGAGCGGGTCCTATGGAGGACCAGTACATACGGAGGAGCGGGTCCTATGGAGGACCAGTACCTACGGAGGAGCGGGTCCTATGGAGGACCAGTACGTACGGAGGAGCGGGTCCTATGGAGGACCAGTACGTACGGAGGAGCGGGTCCTATGGAGGACCTGTACCTACGGAGGAGCTGGTCCTATGGAGGACCAGTACCTACGGAGGAGCGGGTCCTATGGAGGACCAGTACGTACGGAGGAGCGGGTCCTATGGAGGACCAGTACCTACGGAGGAGCGGGTCCTATGGAGGACCCGTACTTACGGAGGAGCGGGTCCTATGGAGGACCAGTACCTACGGAGGAGCGGGTCCTATGGAGGACCAGTACCTACGGAGGAGCGGGTCCTATGGAGGACCAGTATGTACGGAGGAGCGGGTCCTATGGAGGACCAGTAAGTACGGAGGAGCGGGTCCTATGGAGGACCAGTACCTACGGAGGAGCGGGTCCTATGGAGGACCAGTACGTACGGAGGAGCGGGTCCTATGGAGGACCAGTACGTACGGAGGAGCGGGTCCTATGGAGGACCAGTACCTACGGAGGAGCGGGTCCTATGGAGGACCAGTACGTACGGAGGAGCGGGTCCTATGGAGGACCAGTACGTACGGAGGAGCGGGTCCTATGGAGGACCAGTACCTACGGAGGAGCGGGTCCTATGGAGGACCAGTACGTACGGAGGAGCGGGTCCTATGGAGGACCAGTACGTACGGAGGAGAGGGTCCTATGGAGGACCAGTACCTACGGAGGAGCGGGTCCTATGGAGGACCAGTACGTACGGTGGAGCGAGTCCTATGGAAGACCAGTACCTACGGAGGAGCGGGTCCTATGGAGGACCAGTACCTACGGAGGAGCGGGTCCTATGGAGGACCAGTACCTACAGAGGAGCGGGTCCTATGGAGGACCAGTAAGTACGGAGGAGCGGGTCCTATGGAGGACCAGTACCTACGGAGGAGCGGGTCCTATGGAGGACCAGTACATACGGAGGAGCGGGTCCTATGGAGGACCAGTACCTACGGAGGAGCGGGTCCTATGGAGGAACAGTACCTACGGAGGAGCGGGTCCTATGGAGGACCAGTACGTACGGAGGAGCGGGTCCTATGGAGGACCAGTACCTACGGAGGAGCGGGTCCTATGGAGGACCAGTACCTACGGAGGAGCGGGTCCTATGGAGGACCAGTACCTACGGAGGAGCGGGTCCTATGGAGGACCAGTACGTACGGAGGAGCGGGTCCTATGGAGGACCAGTACGTACGGAGGAGCCGGTCCTATGGAGGACCAGTACCTACGGAGGAGCGGGTCCTATGGAGGACCAGTACCTACAGAGGAGCGGGTCCTATGGAGGACCAGTACGTACGGAGGAGCGGGTCCTATGGAGGACCAGTACGTACGGAGGAGCGGGTCCTATGGAGGACCAGTACCTACGGAGGAGCTGGTCCTATGGAGGACCAGTACCTACGGAGGAGCGGGTCCTATGGAGGACCAGTACGTACGGAGGAGCGGGTCCTATGGAGGACCAGTACCTACGGAGGAGCGGGTCCTATGGAGGACCCGTACCTACGGAGGAGCGGGTCCTATGGAGGACCAGTACCTACGGAGGAGCGGGTCCTATGGAGGACCAGTACCTACGGAGGAGCGGGTCCTATGGAGGACCAGTACGTATGGAGGAGCGGGTCCTATGGAGGACCAGTAAGTACGGAGGAGCGGGTCCTATGGAGGACCAGTACGTACGGAGGAGCGGGTCCTATGGAGGACCAGTACCTACGGAGGAGCGGGTCCTATGGAGGACCAGTACGTACGGAGGAGCGGGTCCTATGGAGGACCAGTACGTACGGAGGAGAGGGTCCTATGGAGGACCAGTACGTACGGTGGAGCGGGTCCTATGGAAGACCAGTACCTACAGAGGAGCGGGTCCTATGGAGGACCAGTACCTACGGAGGAGCGGGTCCTATGGAGGACCAGTACGTACGGAGGAGCGGGTCCTATGGAGGACCAGTACCTACGGAGGAGCGGGTCCTATGGAGGACCAGTACCTACGGAGGAGCGGGTCCTATGGAGGACCAGTACCTACGGAGGAGCGGGTCCTATGGAGGACCAGTAACTACGGAGGAGCGGGTCCTATGGAGGACCAGTACGTACGGTGAAGCGGGTCCTATGGAGGACCAGTACCTACGGAGGAGCGGGTCCTATGGAGGACCAGTACCTACAGAGGAGCGGGTCCTATGGAGGACCAGTACGTACGGAGGAGCGGGTCCTATGGAGGACCAGTACCTACGGAGGAGCGGGTCCTATGGAGGACCAGTTCGTACGGAGGAGCGGGTCCTATGGAGGACCAGTACGTACGGAGGAGCGGGTCCTATGGAGGACCGGTACCTACGGAGGAGCGGGTCCTATGGAGGACCAGTACCTACGGAGGAGCGGGTCCTATGGAGGACCAGTACCTACGGAGGAGCGGGTCCTATGGAGGACCAGTACGTACGGAGGAGCGGATCCTATGGAGGACCAGTACGTACGCAGGAGCGGGTCCTATGGAGGACCAGTACCTACGGAGGAGCGGGTCCTATGGAGGACCAGTACCTACGGAGGAGCGGGTCCTATGGAGGACCAGTACGTACGGAGGAGCGGGTCCTATGGAGGACCAGTACGTACGGAGGAGCGGGTCCTATGGAGGACCTGTACCTACGGAGGAGCTGGTCCTATGGAGGACCAGTACCTACGGAGGAGCGGGTCCTATGGAGGACCAGTACGTACGGAGGAGCGGGTCCTATGGAGGACCAGTACCTACGGAGGAGCGGGTCCTATGGAGGACCCGTACTTACGGAGGAGTGGGTCCTATGGAGGACCAGTACCTACGGAGGAGCGGGTCCTATGGAGGACCAGTACCTACGGAGGAGCGGGTCCTATGGAGGACCAGTACCTATGGAGGAGCGGGTCCTATGGAGGACCAGTACCTACGGAGGAGCGGGTCCTATGGAGGACCAGTACCTACGGAGGAGCGGGTCCTATGGAGGACCAGTACCTACGGAGGAGCGGGTCCTATGGAGGACCAGTACCTACGGAGGAGCGGGTCCTATGGAGGACCAGTAACTACGGAGGAGCGGGTCCTATGGAGGACCAGTACGTACGGTGAAGCGGGTCCTATGGAGGACCAGTACGTACGGAGGAGCGGGTCCTATGGAGGACCGGTACCTACGGAGGAGCGGGTCCTATGGAGGACCAGTACCTACGGAGGAGCGGGTCCTATGGAGGACCAGTACCTACGGAGGAGCGGGTCCTATGGAGGACCAGTACGTACGGAGGAGAGGGTCCTATGGAGGACCAGTACGTACGGTGGAGCGGGTCCTATGGAAGACCAGTACCTACGGAGGAGCGGGTCCTATGGAGGACCAGTACCTACGGAGGAGCGGGTCCTATGGAGGACCAGTACCTACGGAGGAGCGGGTCCTATGGAGGACCAGTACGTACGGAGGAGCGGGTCCTATGGAAGACCAGTACCTACGGAGGAGCGGGTCCTATGGAGGACCAGTACCTACGGAGGAGAGGGTCCTATGGAGGACCAGTACCTACGGAGGAGCGGGTCCTATGGAGGACCAGTACGTACGGAGGAGCGGGTCCTATGGAGGACCAGTACCTACGGAGGAGCGGGTCCTATGGAGGACCAGTACCTACGGAGGAGCGGGTCCTATGGAGGACCAGTACCTACGGAGGAGCGGGTCCTATGGAGGACCAGTACGTACGGAGGAGCGGATCCTATGGAGGACCAGTACGTACGCAGGAGCGGGTCCTATGGAGGACCAGTACCTACGGAGGAGCGGGTCCTATGGAGGACCAGTACCTACGGAGGAGCGGGTCCTATGGAGGACCAGTACCTACGGAGGAGCGGGTCCTATGGAGGACCAGTACGTACGGAGGAGCGGGTCCTATGGAGGACCTGTACCTACGGAAGAGCTGGTCCTATGGAGGACCAGTACCTACGGAGGAGCGGGTCCTATGGAGGACCAGTACGTACGGAGGAGCGGGTCCTATGGAGGACCAGTACGTACGGAGGAGCGGGTCCTATGGAGGACCAGTACCTACGGAGGAGCGGGTCCTATGGAGGACCAGTACGTACGGAGGAGCGGGTCCTATGGAGGACCAGTACGTACGGAGGAGAGGGTCCTATGGAGGACCAGTACGTACGGTGGAGCGGGTCCTATGGAAGACCAGTACCTACGGAGGAGCGGGTCCTATGGAGGACCAGTACCTACGGAGGAGCGGGTCCTATGGAGGACCAGTACCTACGGAGGAGCGGGTCCTATGGAGGACCAGTACGTACGGAGGAGAGGGTCCTATGGAGGACCAGTACCTACGGAGGAGCGGGTCCTATGGAGGACCAGTACGTACGGTGGAACGAGTCCTATGGAAGACCAGTACCTACGGAGGAGCGGGTCCTATGGAGGACCAGTACCTACGGAGGAGCGGGTCCTATGGAGGACCAGTACCTACAGAGGAGCGGGTCCTATGGAGGACCAGTAAGTACGGAGGAGCGGGTCCTATGGAGGACCAGTACCTACGGAGGAGCGGGTCCTATGGAGGACCAGTACATACGGAGGAGCGGGTCCTATGGAGGACCAGTACCTACGGAGGAGCGGGTCCTATGGAGGAACAGTACCTACGGAGGAGCGGGTCCTATGGAGGACCAGTACGTACGGAGGAGCGGGTCCTATGGAGGACCAGTACCTACGGAGGAGCGGGTCCTATGGAGGACCAGTACCTACGGAGGAGCGGGTCCTATGGAGGACCAGTACCTACGGAGGAGCGGGTCCTATGGAGGACCAGTACGTACGGAGGAGCGGGTCCTATGGAGGACCAGTACGTACGGAGGAGCGGGTCCTATGGAGGACCAGTACCTACGGAGGAGCGGGTCCTATGGAGGACCAGTACCTACAGAGGAGCGGGTCCTATGGAGGACCAGTACATACGGAGGAGCGGGTCCTATGGAGGACCAGTACGTACGGAGGAGAGGGTCCTATGGAGGACCAGTACGTACGGTGGAGCGGGTCCTATGGAAGACCAGTACCTACAGAGGAGCGGGTCCTATGGAGGACCAGTACCTACGGAGGAGCGGGTCCTATGGAGGACCAGTACGTACGGAGGAGCGGGTCCTATGGAGGACCAGTACCTACGGAGGAGCGGGTCCTATGGAGGACCAGTACCTACGGAGGAGCGGGTCCTATGGAGGACCAGTACCTACGGAGGAGCGGGTCCTATGGAGGACCAGTAACTACGGAGGAGCGGGTCCTATGGAGGACCAGTACGTACGGTGAAGCGGGTCCTATGGAGGACCAGTACCTACGGAGGAGCGGGTCCTATGGAGGACCAGTACCTACAGAGGAGCGGGTCCTATGGAGGACCAGTACGTACGGAGGAGCGGGTCCTATGGAGGACCAGTACCTACGGAGGAGCGGGTCCTATGGAGGACCAGTTCGTACGGAGGAGCGGGTCCTATGGAGGACCAGTACGTACGGAGGAGCGGGTCCTATGGAGGACCGGTACCTACGGAGGAGCGGGTCCTATGGAGGACCGGTACCTACGGAGGAGCGGGTCCTATGGAGGACCAGTACCTACGGAGGAGCGGGTCCTATGGAGGACCAGTACGTACGGAGGAGCGGATCCTATGGAGGACCAGTACGTACGCAGGAGCGGGTCCTATGGAGGACCAGTACCTACGGAGGAGCGGGTCCTATGGAGGACCAGTACCTACGGAGGAGCGGGTCCTATGGAGGACCAGTACGTACGGAGGAGCGGGTCCTATGGAGGACCAGTACGTACGGAGGAGCGGGTCCTATGGAGGACCTGTACCTACGGAGGAGCTGGTCCTATGGAGGACCAGTACCTACGGAGGAGCGGGTCCTATGGAGGACCAGTACGTACGGAGGAGCGGGTCCTATGGAGGACCAGTACCTACGGAGGAGCGGGTCCTATGGAGGACCCGTACTTACGGAGGAGTGGGTCCTATGGAGGACCAGTACCTACGGAGGAGCGGGTCCTATGGAGGACCAGTACCTACGGAGGAGCGGGTCCTATGGAGGACCAGTACCTATGGAGGAGCGGGTCCTATGGAGGACCAGTACCTACGGAGGAGCGGGTCCTATGGAGGACCAGTACCTACGGAGGAGCGGGTCCTATGGAGGACCAGTACCTACGGAGGAGCGGGTCCTATGGAGGACCAGTACCTACGGAGGAGCGGGTCCTATGGAGGACCAGTAACTACGGAGGAGCGGGTCCTATGGAGGACCAGTACGTACGGTGAAGCGGGTCCTATGGAGGACCAGTACGTACGGAGGAGCGGGTCCTATGGAGGACCGGTACCTACGGAGGAGCGGGTCCTATGGAGGACCAGTACCTACGGAGGAGCGGGTCCTATGGAGGACCAGTACCTACGGAGGAGCGGGTCCTATGGAGGACCAGTACGTACGGAGGAGAGGGTCCTATGGAGGACCAGTACGTACGGTGGAGCGGGTCCTATGGAAGACCAGTACCTACGGAGGAGCGGGTCCTATGGAGGACCAGTACCTACGGAGGAGCGGGTCCTATGGAGGACCAGTACCTACGGAGGAGCGGGTCCTATGGAGGACCAGTACGTACGGAGGAGCGGGTCCTATGGAAGACCAGTACCTACGGAGGAGCGGGTCCTATGGAGGACCAGTACCTACGGAGGAGAGGGTCCTATGGAGGACCAGTACCTACGGAGGAGCGGGTCCTATGGAGGACCAGTACGTACGGAGGAGCGGGTCCTATGGAGGACCAGTACCTACGGAGGAGCGGGTCCTATGGAGGACCAGTACCTACGGAGGAGCGGGTCCTATGGAGGACCAGTACCTACGGAGGAGCGGGTCCTATGGAGGACCAGTACGTACGGAGGAGCGGATCCTATGGAGGACCAGTACGTACGCAGGAGCGGGTCCTATGGAGGACCAGTACCTACGGAGGAGCGGGTCCTATGGAGGACCAGTACCTACGGAGGAGCGGGTCCTATGGAGGACCAGTACCTACGGAGGAGCGGGTCCTATGGAGGACCAGTACGTACGGAGGAGCGGGTCCTATGGAGGACCTGTACCTACGGAAGAGCTGGTCCTATGGAGGACCAGTACCTACGGAGGAGCGGGTCCTATGGAGGACCAGTACGTACGGAGGAGCGGGTCCTATGGAGGACCAGTACGTACGGAGGAGCGGGTCCTATGGAGGACCAGTACCTACGGAGGAGCGGGTCCTATGGAGGACCAGTACGTACGGAGGAGCGGGTCCTATGGAGGACCAGTACGTACGGAGGAGAGGGTCCTATGGAGGACCAGTACGTACGGTGGAGCGGGTCCTATGGAAGACCAGTACCTACGGAGGAGCGGGTCCTATGGAGGACCAGTACCTACGGAGGAGCGGGTCCTATGGAGGACCAGTACCTACGGAGGAGCGGGTCCTATGGAGGACCAGTACGTACGGAGGAGAGGGTCCTATGGAGGACCAGTACCTACGGAGGAGCGGGTCCTATGGAGGACCAGTACGTACGGTGGAGCGAGTCCTATGGAAGACCAGTACCTACGGAGGAGCGGGTCCTATGGAGGACCAGTACCTACGGAGGAGCGGGTCCTATGGAGGACCAGTACCTACAGAGGAGCGGGTCCTATGGAGGACCAGTAAGTACGGAGGAGCGGGTCCTATGGAGGACCAGTACCTACGGAGGAGCGGGTCCTATGGAGGACCAGTACATACGGAGGAGCGGGTCCTATGGAGGACCAGTACCTACGGAGGAGCGGGTCCTATGGAGGAACAGTACCTACGGAGGAGCGGGTCCTATGGAGGACCAGTACGTACGGAGGAGCGGGTCCTATGGAGGACCAGTACCTACGGAGGAGCGGGTCCTATGGAGGACCAGTACCTACGGAGGAGCGGGTCCTATGGAGGACCAGTACCTACGGAGGAGCGGGTCCTATGGAGGACCAGTACGTACGGAGGAGCGGGTCCTATGGAGGACCAGTACGTACGGAGGAGCGGGTCCTATGGAGGACCAGTACCTACGGAGGAGCGGGTCCTATGGAGGACCAGTACCTACAGAGGAGCGGGTCCTATGGAGGACCAGTACGTACGGAGGAGCGGGTCCTATGGAGGACCAGTACGTACGGAGGAGCGGGTCCTATGGAGGACCAGTACCTACGGAGGAGCTGGTCCTATGGAGGACCAGTACCTACGGAGGAGCGGGTCCTATGGAGGACCAGTACGTACGGAGGAGCGGGTCCTATGGAGGACCAGTACCTACGGAGGAGCGGGTCCTATGGAGGACCCGTACCTACGGAGGAGCGGGTCCTATGGAGGACCAGTACCTACGGAGGAGCGGGTCCTATGGAGGACCAGTACCTACGGAGGAGCGGGTCCTATGGAGGACCAGTACGTATGGAGGAGCGGGTCCTATGGAGGACCAGTAAGTACGGAGGAGCGGGTCCTATGGAGGACCAGTACGTACGGAGGAGCGGGTCCTATGGAGGACCAGTACCTACGGAGGAGCGGGTCCTATGGAGGACCAGTACGTACGGAGGAGCGGGTCCTATGGAGGACCAGTACGTACGGAGGAGAGGGTCCTATGGAGGACCAGTACGTACGGTGGAGCGGGTCCTATGGAAGACCAGTACCTACAGAGGAGCGGGTCCTATGGAGGACCAGTACCTACGGAGGAGCGGGTCCTATGGAGGACCAGTACGTACGGAGGAGCGGGTCCTATGGAGGACCAGTACCTACGGAGGAGCGGGTCCTATGGAGGACCAGTACCTACGGAGGAGCGGGTCCTATGGAGGACCAGTACCTACGGAGGAGCGGGTCCTATGGAGGACCAGTAACTACGGAGGAGCGGGTCCTATGGAGGACCAGTACGTACGGTGAAGCGGGTCCTATGGAGGACCAGTACCTACGGAGGAGCGGGTCCTATGGAGGACCAGTACCTACAGAGGAGCGGGTCCTATGGAGGACCAGTACGTACGGAGGAGCGGGTCCTATGGAGGACCAGTACCTACGGAGGAGCGGGTCCTATGGAGGACCAGTTCGTACGGAGGAGCGGGTCCTATGGAGGACCGGTACGTACGGAGGAGCGGGTCCTATGGAGGACCGGTACCTACGGAGGAGCGGGTCCTATGGAGGACCAGTACCTACGGAGGAGCGGGTCCTATGGAGGACCAGTACCTACGGAGGAGCGGGTCCTATGGAGGACCAGTACGTACGGAGGAGCGGATCCTATGGAGGACCAGTACGTACGCAGGAGCGGGTCCTATGGAGGACCAGTACCTACGGAGGAGCGGGTCCTATGGAGGACCAGTACCTACGGAGGAGCGGGTCCTATGGAGGACCAGTACGTACGGAGGAGCGGGTCCTATGGAGGACCAGTACGTACGGAGGAGCGGGTCCTATGGAGGACCTGTACCTACGGAGGAGCTGGTCCTATGGAGGACCAGTACCTACGGAGGAGCGGGTCCTATGGAGGACCAGTACGTACGGAGGAGCGGGTCCTATGGAGGACCAGTACCTACGGAGGAGCGGGTCCTATGGAGGACCCGTACTTACGGAGGAGTGGGTCCTATGGAGGACCAGTACCTACGGAGGAGCGGGTCCTATGGAGGACCAGTACCTACGGAGGAGCGGGTCCTATGGAGGACCAGTACCTATGGAGGAGCGGGTCCTATGGAGGACCAGTACCTACGGAGGAGCGGGTCCTATGGAGGACCAGTACCTACGGAGGAGCGGGTCCTATGGAGGACCAGTACCTACGGAGGAGCGGGTCCTATGGAGGACCAGTACCTACGGAGGAGCGGGTCCTATGGAGGACCAGTAACTACGGAGGAGCGGGTCCTATGGAGGACCAGTACGTACGGTGAAGCGGGTCCTATGGAGGACCAGTACGTACGGAGGAGCGGGTCCTATGGAGGACCGGTACCTACGGAGGAGCGGGTCCTATGGAGGACCAGTACCTACGGAGGAGCGGGTCCTATGGAGGACCAGTACCTACGGAGGAGCGGGTCCTATGGAGGACCAGTACGTACGGAGGAGAGGGTCCTATGGAGGACCAGTACGTACGGTGGAGCGGGTCCTATGGAAGACCAGTACCTACGGAGGAGCGGGTCCTATGGAGGACCAGTACCTACGGAGGAGCGGGTCCTATGGAGGACCAGTACCTACGGAGGAGCGGGTCCTATGGAGGACCAGTACGTACGGAGGAGCGGGTCCTATGGAAGACCAGTACCTACGGAGGAGCGGGTCCTATGGAGGACCAGTACCTACGGAGGAGAGGGTCCTATGGAGGACCAGTACCTACGGAGGAGCGGGTCCTATGGAGGACCAGTACGTACGGAGGAGCGGGTCCTATGGAGGACCAGTACCTACGGAGGAGCGGGTCCTATGGAGGACCAGTACCTACGGAGGAGCGGGTCCTATGGAGGACCAGTACCTACGGAGGAGCGGGTCCTATGGAGGACCAGTACGTACGGAGGAGCGGATCCTATGGAGGACCAGTACGTACGCAGGAGCGGGTCCTATGGAGGACCAGTACCTACGGAGGAGCGGGTCCTATGGAGGACCAGTACCTACGGAGGAGCGGGTCCTATGGAGGACCAGTACCTACGGAGGAGCGGGTCCTATGGAGGACCAGTACGTACGGAGGAGCGGGTCCTATGGAGGACCTGTACCTACGGAAGAGCTGGTCCTATGGAGGACCAGTACCTACGGAGGAGCGGGTCCTATGGAGGACCAGTACGTACGGAGGAGCGGGTCCTATGGAGGACCAGTACGTACGGAGGAGCGGGTCCTATGGAGGACCAGTACCTACGGAGGAGCGGGTCCTATGGAGGACCAGTACGTACGGAGGAGCGGGTCCTATGGAGGACCAGTACGTACGGAGGAGAGGGTCCTATGGAGGACCAGTACGTACGGTGGAGCGGGTCCTATGGAAGACCAGTACCTACGGAGGAGCGGGTCCTATGGAGGACCAGTACCTACGGAGGAGCGGGTCCTATGGAGGACCAGTACCTACGGAGGAGCGGGTCCTATGGAGGACCAGTACGTACGGAGGAGCGGGTCCTATGGAAGACCAGTACCTACGGAGGAGCGGGTCCTATGTAGGACCAGTACCTACGGAGGAGCGGGTCCTATGGAGGACCAGTCCCTACGGAGGAGCGGGTCCTATGGATGACCAGTACCTACGGAGGAGAGGGTCCTATGGAGGACCAGTACGTACGGAGGAGCGGGTCCTATGGAGGACCAGTACGTACGGAGGAGCGGGTCCTATGGAGGACCAGTACCTACGGAGGAGCGGGTCCTATGGAGGACCAGTACGTACGGAGGAGAGGGTCCTATGGAGGACCAGTACCTACGGAGGAGCGGGTCCTATGGAGGACCAGTAGGTACGGAGGAGCGGTTCCTATGGAGGACCAGTACCTACGGAGGAGCGGGTCCTATGGAGGACCAGTACCTATGGAGGAGCGGGTCCTATGGAGGACCAGTACCTACGGAGGAGCGGGTCCTATGGAGGACCAGTACCTACGGAGGAGCGGGTCCTATGGAGGACCAGTACCTACGGAGGAGCGGGTCCTATGGAGGACCAGTACCTACGGAGGAGCGGGTCCTATGGAGGACCAGTAACTACGGAGGAGCGGGTCCTATGGAGGACCAGTACGTACGGTGAAGCGGGTCCTATGGAGGACCAGTACCTACGGAGGAGCGGGTCCTATGGAGGACCAGTACCTACAGAGGAGCGGGTCCTATGGAGGACCAGTACGTACGGAGGAGCGGGTCCTATGGAGGACCAGTACCTACGGAGGAGCGGGTCCTATGGAGGACCAGTTCGTACGGAGGAGCGGGTCCTATGGAGGACCAGTACGTACGGAGGAGCGGGTCCTATGGAGGACCGGTACCTACGGAGGAGCGGGTCCTATGGAGGACCAGTACCTACGGAGGAGCGGGTCCTATGGAGGACCAGTACCTACGGAGGAGCGGGTCCTATGGAGGACCAGTACGTACGGAGGATCGGATCCTATGGAGGACCAGTACGTACGCAGGAGCGGGTCCTATGGAGGACCAGTACCTACGGAGGAGCGGGTCCTATGGAGGACCAGTACCTACGGAGGAGCGGGTCCTATGGAGGACCAGTACGTACGGAGGAGCGGGTCCTATGGAGGACCAGTACGTACGGAGGAGCGGGTCCTATGGAGGACCTGTACCTACGGAGGAGCTGGTCCTATGGAGGACCAGTACCTACGGAGGAGCGGGTCCTATGGAGGACCAGTACGTACGGAGGAGCGGGTCCTATGGAGGACCAGTACCTACGGAGGAGCGGGTCCTATGGAGGACCCGTACTTACGGAGGAGCGGGTCCTATGGAGGACCAGTACCTACGGAGGAGCGGGTCCTATGGAGGACCAGTACCTACGGAGGAGCGGGTCCTATGGAGGACCAGTATGTACGGAGGAGCGGGTCCTATGGAGGACCAGTAAGTACGGAGGAGCTGGTCCTATGGAGGACCAGTACCTACGGAGGAGCGGGTCCTATGGAGGACCAGTACGTACGGAGGAGCGGGTCCTATGGAGGACCAGTACGTACGGAGGAGCGGGTCCTATGGAGGACCAGTACCTACGGAGGAGCGGGTCCTATGGAGGACCAGTACGTACGGAGGAGCGGGTCCTATGGAGGACCAGTACGTACGGAGGAGCGGGTCCTATGGAGGACCAGTACCTACGGAGGAGCGGGTCCTATGGAGGACCAGTACGTACGGAGGAGCGGGTCCTATGGAGGACCAGTACGTACGGAGGAGAGGGTCCTATGGAGGACCAGTACCTACGGAGGAGCGGGTCCTATGGAGGACCAGTACGTACGGTGGAGCGAGTCCTATGGAAGACCAGTACCTACGGAGGAGCGGGTCCTATGGAGGACCAGTACCTACGGAGGAGCGGGTCCTATGGAGGACCAGTACCTACAGAGGAGCGGGTCCTATGGAGGACCAGTAAGTACGGAGGAGCGGGTCCTATGGAGGACCAGTACCTACGGAGGAGCGGGTCCTATGGAGGACCAGTACATACGGAGGAGCGGGTCCTATGGAGGACCAGTACCTACGGAGGAGCGGGTCCTATGGAGGAACAGTACCTACGGAGGAGCGGGTCCTATGGAGGACCAGTACGTACGGAGGAGCGGGTCCTATGGAGGACCAGTACCTACGGAGGAGCGGGTCCTATGGAGGACCAGTACCTACGGAGGAGCGGGTCCTATGGAGGACCAGTACCTACGGAGGAGCGGGTCCTATGGAGGACCAGTACGTACGGAGGAGCGGGTCCTATGGAGGACCAGTACGTACGGAGGAGCGGGTCCTATGGAGGACCAGTACCTACGGAGGAGCGGGTCCTATGGAGGACCAGTACCTACAGAGGAGCGGGTCCTATGGAGGACCAGTACGTACGGAGGAGCGGGTCCTATGCAGGACCAGTACGTACGGAGGAGCGGGTCCTATGGAGGACCAGTACCTACGGAGGAGCTGGTCCTATGGAGGACCAGTACCTACGGAGGAGCGGGTCCTATGGAGGACCAGTACGTACGGAGGAGCGGGTCCTATGGAGGACCAGTACCTACGGAGGAGCGGGTCCTATGGAGGACCCGTACCTACGGAGGAGCGGGTCCTATGGAGGACCAGTACCTACGGAGGAGCCGGTCCTATGGAGGACCAGTACCTACGGAGGAGCGGGTCCTATGGAGGACCAGTACGTATGGAGGAGCGGGTCCTATGGAGGACCAGTAAGTACGGAGGAGCGGGTCCTATGGAGGACCAGTACGTACGGAGGAGCGGGTCCTATGGAGGACCAGTACCTACGGAGGAGCGGGTCCTATGGAGGACCAGTACGTACGGAGGAGCGGGTCCTATGGAGGACCAGTACGTACGGAGGAGAGGGTCCTATGGAGGACCAGTACGTACGGTGGAGCGGGTCCTATGGAAGACCAGTACCTACAGAGGAGCGGGTCCTATGGAGGACCAGTACCTACGGAGGAGCGGGTCCTATGGAGGACCAGTACGTACGGAGGAGCGGGTCCTATGGAGGACCAGTACCTACGGAGGAGCGGGTCCTATGGAGGACCAGTACCTACGGAGGAGCGGGTCCTATGGAGGACCAGTACCTACGGAGGAGCGGGTCCTATGGAGGACCAGTAACTACGGAGGAGCGGGTCCTATGGAGGACCAGTACGTACGGTGAAGCGGGTCCTATGGAGGACCAGTACCTACGGAGGAGCGGGTCCTATGGAGGACCAGTACCTACAGAGGAGCGGGTCCTATGGAGGACCAGTACGTACGGAGGAGCGGGTCCTATGGAGGACCAGTACCTACGGAGGAGCGGGTCCTATGGAGGACCAGTTCGTACGGAGGAGCGGGTCCTATGGAGGACCAGTACGTACGGAGGAGCGGGTCCTATGGAGGACCGGTACCTACGGAGGAGCGGGTCCTATGGAGGACCAGTACCTACGGAGGAGCGGGTCCTATGGAGGACCAGTACCTACGGAGGAGCGGGTCCTATGGAGGACCAGTACGTACGGAGGAGCGGATCCTATGGAGGACCAGTACGTACGCAGGAGCGGGTCCTATGGAGGACCAGTACCTACGGAGGAGCGGGTCCTATGGAGGACCAGTACCTACGGAGGAGCGGGTCCTATGGAGGACCAGTACGTACGGAGGAGCGGGTCCTATGGAGGACCAGTACGTACGGAGGAGCGGGTCCTATGGAGGACCTGTACCTACGGAGGAGCTGGTCCTATGGAGGACCAGTACCTACGGAGGAGCGGGTCCTATGGAGGACCAGTACGTACGGAGGAGCGGGTCCTATGGAGGACCAGTACCTACGGAGGAGCGGGTCCTATGGAGGACCCGTACTTACGGAGGAGTGGGTCCTATGGAGGACCAGTACCTACGGAGGAGCGGGTCCTATGGAGGACCAGTACCTACGGAGGAGCGGGTCCTATGGAGGACCAGTATGTACGGAGGAGCGGGTCCTATGGAGGACCAGTAAGTACGGAGGAGCGGGTCCTATGGAGGACCAGTACCTACGGAGGAGCGGGTCCTATGGAGGACCAGTACGTACGGAGGAGCGGGTCCTATGGAGGACCAGTACGTACGGAGGAGCGGGTCCTATGGAGGACCAGTACCTACGGAGGAGCGGGTCCTATGGAGGACCAGTACGTACGGAGGAGCGGGTCCTATGGAGGACCAGTACGTACGGAGGAGAGGGTCCTATGGAGGACCAGTACCTACGGAGGAGCGGGTCCTATGGAGGACCAGTACGTACGGTGGAGCGAGTCCTATGGAAGACCAGTACCTACGGAGGAGCGGGTCCTATGGAGGACCAGTACCTACGGAGGAGCGGGTCCTATGGAGGACCAGTACCTACAGAGGAGCGGGTCCTATGGAGGACCAGTAAGTACGGAGGAGCGGGTCCTATGTAGGACCAGTACCTACGGAGGAGCGGGTCCTATGGAGGACCAGTACATACGGAGGAGCGGGTCCTATGGAGGACCAGTACGTACGGAGGAGCGGGTCCTATGGAGGACCAGTACCTACGGAGGAGCGGGTCCTATGGAGGACCAGTACCTACGGAGGAGCGGGTCCTATGGAGGACCAGTACCTACGGAGGAGCGGGTCCTATGGAGGACCAGTACGTACGGAGGAGCGGGTCCTATGGAGGACCAGTACGTACGGAGGAGCGGGTCCTATGGAGGACCAGTACCTACGGAGGAGCGGGTCCTATGGAGGACCAGTACCTACAGAGGAGCGGGTCCTATGGAGGACCAGTACGTACGGAAGAGCGGGTCCTATGGAGGACCAGTACGTACGGAGGAGCGGGTCCTATGGAGGACCAGTACCTACGGAGGAGCTGGTCCTATGGAGGACCAGTACCTACGGAGGAGCGGGTCCTATGGAGGACCAGTACGTACGGAGGAGCGGGTCCTATGGAGGACCAGTACCTACGGAGGAGCGGGTCCTATGGAGGACCCGTACCTACGGAGGAGCGGGTCCTATGGAGGACCAGTACCTACGGAGGAGCGGGTCCTATGGAGGACCAGTACCTACGGAGGAGCGGGTCCTATGGAGGACCAGTACGTACGGAGGAGCGGGTCCTATGGAGGACCAGTAAGTACGGAGGAGCGGGTCCTATGGAGGACCAGTACCTACGGAGGAGCGGGTCCTATGGAGGACCAGTACGTACGGAGGAGCGGGTCCTATGGAGGACCAGTACGTACGGAGGAGCGGGTCCTATGGAGGACCAGTACCTACGGAGGAGCGGGTCCTATGGAGGACCAGTACGTACGGAGGAGCGGGTCCTATGGAGGACCAGTACGTACGGAGGAGAGGGTCCTATGTAGGACCAGTACGTACGGTGGAGCGGGTCCTATGGAAGACCAGTACCTACAGAGGAGTGGGTCCTATGGAGGACCAGTACCTACGGAGGAGCGGGTCCTATGGAGGACCAGTACGTACGGAGGAGCGGGTCCTATGGAGGACCAGTACCTACGGAGGAGCGGGTCCTATGGAGGACCAGTACGTACGGAGGAGAGGGTCCTATGGAGGACCAGTACCTACGGAGGAGCGGGTCCTATGGAGGACCAGTACCTACGGAGGAGCGTGTCCTATGGAGGACCAGTACCTACAGAGGAGCGGGTCCTATGGATGACCAGTACCTACGGAGGAGAGGGTCCTATGGAGGACCAGTACGTACGGATGAGCGGGTCCTATGGAGGACCAGGTCGTACGGAGGAGCGGGTCCTATGGAGGACCAGTACCTACGGAGGAGCGGGTCCTATGGAGGACCAGTACGTACGGAGGAGAGGGTCCTATGGAGGACCAGTACCTACGGAGGAGCGGGTCCTATGGATGACCAGTACGTACGGAGGAGCGGGTCCTATGGAGGACCAGTACCTACGGAGGAGCGGGTCCTATGGAGGACCAGTACGTACGGAGGAGAGGGTCCTATGGAGGACCAGTACCTACGGAGGAGCGGGTCCTATGGAGGACCAGTACGTACGGTGGAGCGAGTCCTATGGAGGACCAGTACCTACGGAGGAGCGGGTCCTATGGAGGACCAGTACCTACGGAGGAGCGGGTCCTATGGAGGACCAGTACCTACGGAGGAGCGGGTCCTATGGAGGACCAGTACGTACGGAGGAGCGGATCCTATGGAGGACCAGTACGTACGCAGGAGCGGGTCCTATGGAGGACCAGTACCTACGGAGGAGCGGGTCCTATGGAGGACCAGTACCTACGGAGGAGCGGGTCCTATGGAGGACCAGTACCTACGGAGGAGCGGGTCCTATGGAGGACCAGTACGTACGGAGGAGCGGGTCCTATGGAGGACCTGTACCTACGGAAGAGCTGGTCCTATGGAGGACCAGTACCTACGGAGGAGCGGGTCCTATGGAGGACCAGTACGTACGGAGGAGCGGGTCCTATGGAGGACCAGTACGTACGGAGGAGCGGGTCCTATGGAGGACCAGTACCTACGGAGGAGCGGGTCTTATGGAGGACCAGTACGTACGGAGGAGCGGGTCCTATGGAGGACCAGTACGTACGGAGGAGAGGGTCCTATGGAGGACCAGTACGTACGGTGGAGCGGGTCCTATGGAAGACCAGTACCTACGGAGGAGCGGGTCCTATGGAGGACCAGTACCTACGGAGGAGCGGGTCCTATGGAGGACCAGTACCTACGGAGGAGCGGGTCCTATGGAGGACCAGTACGTACGGAGGAGCGGGTCCTATGGAAGACCAGTACCTACGGAGGAGCGGGTCCTATGTAGGACCAGTACCTACGGAGGAGCGGGTCCTATGGAGGACCAGTACCTATGGAGGAGCGGGTCCTATGGAGGACCAGTACCTAAGGAGGAGCGGGTCCTATGGAGGACCAGTACCTACGGAGGAGCGGGTCCTATGGAGGACCAGTACCTACGGAGGAGCGGGTCCTATGGAGGACCAGTACCTACGGAGGAGCGGGTCCTATGGAGGACCAGTAACTACGGAGGAGCGGGTCCTATGGAGGACCAGTACGTACGGTGAAGCGGGTCCTATGGAGGACCAGTACCTACGGAGGAGCGGGTCCTATGGAGGACCAGTACCTACAGAGGAGCGGGTCCTATGGAGGACCAGTACGTACGGAGGAGCGGGTCCTATGGAGGACCAGTACCTACGGAGGAGCGGGTCCTATGGAGGACCAGTTCGTACGGAGGAGCGGGTCCTATGGAGGACCAGTACGTACGGAGGAGCGGGTCCTATGGAGGACCGGTACCTACGGAGGAGCGGGTCCTATGGAGGACCAGTACCTACGGAGGAGCGGGTCCTATGGAGGACCAGTACCTACGGAGGAGCGGGTCCTATGGAGGACCAGTACGTACGGAGGATCGGATCCTATGGAGGACCAGTACGTACGCAGGAGCGGGTCCTATGGAGGACCAGTACCTACGGAGGAGCGGGTCCTATGGAGGACCAGTACCTACGGAGGAGCGGGTCCTATGGAGGACCAGTACGTACGGAGGAGCGGGTCCTATGGAGGACCAGTACGTACGGAGGAGCGGGTCCTATGGAGGACCTGTACCTACGGAGGAGCTGGTCCTATGGAGGACCAGTACCTACGGAGGAGCGGGTCCTATGGAGGACCAGTACGTACGGAGGAGCGGGTCCTATGGAGGACCAGTACCTACGGAGGAGCGGGTCCTATGGAGGACCCGTACTTACGGAGGAGCGGGTCCTATGGAGGACCAGTACCTACGGAGGAGCGGGTCCTATGGAGGACCAGTACCTACGGAGGAGCGGGTCCTATGGAGGACCAGTATGTACGGAGGAGCGGGTCCTATGGAGGACCAGTAAGTACGGAGGAGCGGGTCCTATGGAGGACCAGTACCTACGGAGGAGCGGGTCCTATGGAGGACCAGTACGTACGGAGGAGCGGGTCCTATGGAGGACCAGTACGTACGGAGGAGCGGGTCCTATGGAGGACCAGTACCTACGGAGGAGCGGGTCCTATGGAGGACCAGTACGTACGGAGGAGCGGGTCCTATGGAGGACCAGTACGTACGGAGGAGCGGGTCCTATGGAGGACCAGTACCTACGGAGGAGCGGGTCCTATGGAGGACCAGTACGTACGGAGGAGCGGGTCCTATGGAGGACCAGTACGTACGGAGGAGAGGGTCCTATGGAGGACCAGTACCTACGGAGGAGCGGGTCCTATGGAGGACCAGTACGTACGGTGGAGCGAGTCCTATGGAAGACCAGTACCTATGGAGGAGCGGGTCCTATGGAGGACCAGTACCTACGGAGGAGCGGGTCCTATGGAGGACCAGTACCTACAGTGGAGCGGGTCCTATGGAGGACCAGTAAGTACGGAGGAGCGGGTCCTATGGAGGACCAGTACCTACGGAGGAGCGGGTCCTATGGAGGACCAGTACATACGGAGGAGCGGGTCCTATGGAGGACCAGTACCTACGGAGGAGCGGGTCCTATGGAGGAACAGTACCTACGGAGGAGCGGGTCCTATGGAGGACCAGTACGTACGGAGGAGCGGGTCCTATGGAGGACCAGTACCTACGGAGGAGCGGGTCCTATGGAGGACCAGTACCTACGGAGGAGCGGGTCCTATGGAGGACCAGTACCTACGGAGGAGCGGGTCCTATGGAGGACCAGTACGTACGGAGGAGCGGGTCCTATGGAGGACCAGTACGTACGGAGGAGCGGGTCCTATGGAGGACCAGTACCTACGGAGGAGCGGGTCCTATGGAGGACCAGTACCTACAGAGGAGCGGGTCCTATGGAGGACCAGTACGTACGGAGGAGCGGGTCCTATGGAGGACCAGTACGTACGGAGGAGCGGGTCCTATGGAGGACCAGTACCTACGGAGGAGCTGGTCCTATGGAGGACCAGTACCTACGGAGGAGCGGGTCCTATGGAGGACCAGTACGTACGGAGGAGCGGGTCCTATGGAGGACCAGTACCTACGGAGGAGCGGGTCCTATGGAGGACCCGTACCTACGGAGGAGCGGGTCCTATGGAGGACCAGTACCTACGGAGGAGCGGGTCCTATGGAGGACCAGTACCTACGGAGGAGCGGGTCCTATGGAGGACCAGTACGTATGGAGGAGCGGGTCCTATGGAGGACCAGTAAGTACGGAGGAGCGGGTCCTATGGAGGACCAGTACGTACGGAGGAGCGGGTCCTATGGAGGACCAGTACCTACGGAGGAGCGGGTCCTATGGAGGACCAGTACGTACGGAGGAGCGGGTCCTATGGAGGACCAGTACGTACGGAGGAGAGGGTCCTATGGAGGACCAGTACGTACGGTGGAGCGGGTCCTATGGAAGACCAGTACCTACAGAGGAGCGGGTCCTATGGAGGACCAGTACCTACGGAGGAGCGGGTCCTATGGAGGACCAGTACGTACGGAGGAGCGGGTCCTATGGAGGACCAGTACCTACGGAGGAGCGGGTCCTATGGAGGACCAGTACCTACGGAGGAGCGGGTCCTATGGAGGACCAGTACCTACGGAGGAGCGGGTCCTATGGAGGACCAGTAACTACGGAGGAGCGGGTCCTATGGAGGACCAGTACGTAAGGTGAAGCGGGTCCTATGGAGGACCAGTACCTACGGAGGAGCGGGTCCTATGGAGGACCAGTACCTACAGAGGAGCGGGTCCTATGGAGGACCAGTACGTACGGAGGAGCGGGTCCTATGGAGGACCAGTACCTACGGAGGAGCGGGTCCTATGGAGGACCAGTTCGTACGGAGGAGCGGGTCCTATGGAGGACCAGTACGTACGGAGGAGCGGGTCCTATGGAGGACCGGTACCTACGGAGGAGCGGGTCCTATGGAGGACCAGTACCTACGGAGGAGCGGGTCCTATGGAGGACCAGTACCTACGGAGGAGCGGGTCCTATGGAGGACCAGTACGTACGGAGGAGCGGATCCTATGGAGGACCAGTACGTACGCAGGAGCGGGTCCTATGGAGGACCAGTACCTACGGAGGAGCGGGTCCTATGGAGGACCAGTACCTACGGAGGAGCGGGTCCTATGGAGGACCAGTACGTACGGAGGAGCGGGTCCTATGGAGGACCAGTACGTACGGAGGAGCGGGTCCTATGGAGGACCTGTACCTACGGAGGAGCTGGTCCTATGGAGGACCAGTACCTACGGAGGAGCGGGTCCTATGGAGGACCAGTACGTACGGAGGAGCGGGTCCTATGGAGGACCAGTACCTACGGAGGAGCGGGTCCTATGGAGGACCCGTACTTACGGAGGAGTGGGTCCTATGGAGGACCAGTACCTACGGAGGAGCGGGTCCTATGGAGGACCAGTACCTACGGAGGAGCGGGTCCTATGGAGGACCAGTATGTACGGAGGAGCGGGTCCTATGGAGGACCAGTAAGTACGGAGGAGCGGGTCCTATGGAGGACCAGTACCTACGGAGGAGCGGGTCCTATGGAGGACCAGTACGTACGGAGGAGCGGGTCCTATGGAGGACCAGTACGTACGGAGGAGCGGGTCCTATGGAGGACCAGTACCTACGGAGGAGCGGGTCCTATGGAGGACCAGTACGTACGGAGGAGCGGGTCCTATGGAGGACCAGTACGTACGGAGGAGAGGGTCCTATGGAGGACCAGTACCTACGGAGGAGCGGGTCCTATGGAGGACCAGTACGTACGGTGGAGCGAGTCCTATGGAAGACCAGTACCTACGGAGGAGCGGGTCCTATGGAGGACCAGTACCTACGGAGGAGCGGGTCCTATGGAGGACCAGTACCTACAGAGGAGCGGGTCCTATGGAGGACCAGTAAGTACGGAGGAGCGGGTCCTATGTAGGACCAGTACCTACGGAGGAGCGGGTCCTATGGAGGACCAGTACATACGGAGGAGCGGGTCCTATGGAGGACCAGTACGTACGGAGGAGCGGGTCCTATGGAGGACCAGTACCTACGGAGGAGCGGGTCCTATGGAGGACCAGTACCTACGGAGGAGCGGGTCCTATGGAGGACCAGTACCTACGGAGGAGCGGGTCCTATGGAGGACCAGTACGTACGGAGGAGCGGGTCCTATGGAGGACCAGTACGTACGGAGGAGCGGGTCCTATGGAGGACCAGTACCTACGGAGGAGCGGGTCCTATGGAGGACCAGTACCTACAGAGGAGCGGGTCCTATGGAGGACCAGTACGTACGGAGGAGCGGGTCCTATGGAGGACCAGTACGTACGGAGGAGCGGGTCCTATGGAGGACCAGTACCTACGGAGGAGCTGGTCCTATGGAGGACCAGTACCTACGGAGGAGCGGGTCCTATGGAGGACCAGTACGTACGGAGGAGCGGGTCCTATGGAGGACCAGTACCTACGGAGGAGCGGGTCCTATGGAGGACCCGTACCTACGGAGGAGCGGGTCCTATGGAGGACCAGTACCTACGGAGGAGCGGGTCCTATGGAGGACCAGTACCTA
This sequence comes from Salvelinus fontinalis, assembly GCF_029448725.1. Taxonomy (NCBI): domain Eukaryota; kingdom Metazoa; phylum Chordata; class Actinopteri; order Salmoniformes; family Salmonidae; genus Salvelinus; species Salvelinus fontinalis. Next base: position 18,824,676 of record NC_074698.1, read on the forward strand.
CGGAGGAGCGGGTCCTATGGAGGACCAGTACGTACGGAGGAGCGGGTCCTATGGAGGACCAGTAAGTACGGAGGAGTGGGTCCTATGGAGGACCAGTACCTACGGAGGAGCGGGTCCTATGGAGGACCAGTACGTACGGAGGAGCGGGTCCTATGGAGGACCAGTACGTACGGAGGAGCGGGTCCTATGGAGGACCAGTACCTACGGAGGAGCGGGTCCTATGGAGGACCAGTACGTACGGAGGAGCGGGTCCTATGGAGGACCAGTACGTACGGAGGAGAGGGTCCTATGTAGGACCAGTACGTACGGTGGAGCGGGTCCTATGGAAGACCAGTACCTACAGAGGAGTGGGTCCTATGGAGGACCAGTACCTACGGAGGAGCGGGTCCTATGGAGGACCAGTACGTACGGAGGAGCGGGTCCTATGGAGGACCAGTACCTACGGAGGAGCGGGTCCTATGGAGGACCAGTACGTACGGAGGAGAGGGTCCTATGGAGGACCAGTACCTACGGAGGAGCGGGTCCTATGGAGGACCAGTACCTACGGAGGAGCGTGTCCTATGGAGGACCAGTACCTACAGAGGAGCGGGTCCTATGGATGACCAGTACCTACGGAGGAGAGGGTCCTATGGAGGACCAGTACGTACGGATGAGCGGGTCCTATGGAGGACCAGGTCGTACGGAGGAGCGGGTCCTATGGAGGACCAGTACCTACGGAGGAGCGGGTCCTATGGAGGACCAGTACGTACGGAGGAGAGGGTCCTATGGAGGACCAGTACCTACGGAGGAGCGGGTCCTATGGAGGACCAGTACGTACGGAGGAGCGGGTCACATGGAGGACCAGTACCTACGGAGGAGCGGGTCCTATGGATGACCAGTACCTACGGAGGAGAGGGTCCTATGGAGGAACTGACCATGGGAAAAGCAGATGTGGTGCCCTGATGAAGCGCTACAGGCCTGTTTGTCAGATTGTCTATGTTTCTCTCTGGCTCTACCATCGATGTCACTTCCCCTGAAGGTACACTGCATTTCCAATCTGAACTGCCTCAACTCAGGCTTTCATCAACTCAGGCTTTCATCCCAAACCAAATATAGACATTCAATCTCCATCTCTACCATCTCAATTTAAATGTGTTGTTTTCTGTTTAGATTTTTATGCACTATGAGATCATTTTCTGAAAATTAAATAAATTATAATTTTTATTAAACCCATAGCAAATGAAAATCCAATTTGAGATCTCTTCTTCTTTATCACCTCCAATTTGCATAGACAAAATGTTTTGATTATTTTGTCATACTTCTCATGTTTTGCTCCAGAGAAACAACCATGTATAATCTTAGATTTGAATCACTCTGATCAAAATGTCTAAATTCTCTTAATCTAAGAAAATTATCTTTAAAAGAAACATACCTGTATGTATCTACCTGCACAGAGTGATGGAGAGGTATGGTCTGTTTCCTATCTCTCTGGACAGAGTGATGGAGAGGTATGGTCTGTTTCCTATCTCCCTGGGCAGAGTGATGGAGAGGTATAGTCTGTTTCCTATCTCTCTGGACAGAGTGATGGAGAGGTATGGTCTATTTCCTATCTCTCTGGACAGAGTGATGGAGAGGTATAGTCTGTTACCTATCTCTCTGCACAGAGTGATGGAGTGATATGGTCTGTTTCCTATCTCCCTGCACAGAGTGATGGAGAGGTATGGTCTGTTTCCTATTATCTCCCTGGACAGAGTGATGGAGAGGTATGGTCTGTTTCCTATCTCTCTGCACAGAGTGATGGAGAGGTATGGTCTGTTTCCTATCTCTCTGGGCAGAGTGATGGAGAGGTATGGTCTGTTTCCTACCTCCCTGGACAGAGTGATGGAGAGGTATGGTCTGTTTCCTATTATCTCCCTGGACAGTGATGGAGAGGTATGGTCTGTTTCCTATCTTCCTGGACAGTGATGGAGAGGTATTGTCTGTTTCATATCTCCCTGCACAGAGTGATGGAGAGGTATGGTCTGTTTCTCTGGACAGAGTGATGGAGAGGTATTGTCTGTTTCCTATCTCCCTGGACTGAGTGATGGAGAGGTATGTTCTGTTTCCCTGGACAGAGTGATGGAGAGGTATAGTCTTTTTCCCTGGACAGAGTGATGGAGAGGTATGTTCTGTTTCCCTGGACAGAGTGATGGAGCGGTATACATGTATAGACCAAGGAGACCCCTCTTCCTCTATCACCTCTACTCTTCTTCCCTCCTCTTCCCCTCTCCCTATCTCCTTCTCTTGCTTCCTCCCTTTCCCCTATCCTCTCCTCCCATGTTTGTTCCCCAGGATGGAAAATCACTAAAGAGGTAGCTTAGCAACAGGCTGCTCTGTTTTTTGCTGGTGTGTTTTTTTAAAGTAAAGACCCATCGAAAGGGACAGGAAGGGGAGGGGGGCAGTGCCTGAATATCAGCTCCATTTGGCTAGCCTATTTCCATCAGAGAGGTGATTGTACTGTATATGTGCCTGTGTCGATGCAGGCCTGAAGAGAAGACTTGTGGTAAGATATACTAGGTCTGACACTGAGGATATACTGTGGTTCTGCTTTATCTTGCTGTATCTTGGCTGAACCACTGCTTTTATCCAGGAGATTGCATGTATCACTTTAACCCAGCTAGATATCATATTGTACAAGCAGCTGAATGTTGTCTCTTTAATCCAGCTAGATATCATATTGTACAAGCAGCTGAATGTTTTCTCTTTAATCCAGCTAGATATCATATTGTACAAGCAGCTGAATGTTGTCTATTTAATCCAGCTAGATATCATATTGTACAAACAGCTGAATGTTGTCTCTTTAATCCAGCTAGATATCATATTGTACAAGCAGCTGAATGTTGTCTCTTTAATCCAGCTAGATATCATATTGTACAAGCAGCTGAATGTTTTCTCTTTAATCCAGCTAGATATCATATTGTACAAGCAGCTGAATGTTGTCTCTTTAATCCAGCTAGATATCATATTGTACAAACAGCTGAATGTTGTCTCTTTAATCCAGCTTGATATCATATTGTACAAGCAGCTGAATGTTTTCTCTTTAATCCAGCTAGATATCATATTGTACAAGCAGCTGAATGTTGTCTCTTTAATCCAGCTAGATATCATATTGTACACACAGCTGAATGTTGTCTCATTAATCCAGCTAAATATCATATTGTACAAACAGCTGAATGTTAGCCTGGTCTCAGACCTGTTGGTGCTGTATAGCCAACTATTGTGGCCACTGTGGTACAGGAGCACAAACAGGTCTGGGATCAGGCTAACTTTATACCTCTCCTGGGACTGGAACTAGGAGAATGACTAAACATACACAACTGTTTAAAGCAGGGAAGGTAAAGAAAGGCACTTTCATCAGGCTATAGAACCCTCAAACTCACCTCTGGACCTGGAAGCCAGTTACGCTGTATTTTTTATTGTTGCCCTCCAATCAGGGACTGATTTAGACCTGGTAAACCAGGTGTGTGCAATTAATTATCAGGTAGAACAGAAAACCAGCAGGCTCTGGCCCTTGTAAGGTAAGTGTTAAATACCCCTGCTCTAGAGGCCTTGCTTTGTGTTACTGACCACTGAGAGAGATACTCTTTGCCATTACAACAGCACTCAATACATATACTGTACACAGGCTGTGGAGACTCACATGGTGCTGATATGTGAGGTTCTGGGGATAATATTTGGGGCCGTAGCATTGACCTTGTGGTTAATAAGGGAACTTCATTCCAGTGAAGTAGGCAATTAGGAGGTGGTATCGCCTGTCAGTTTCGGTTTTCATTCCTCCATTAGACCTCCTCATCCTCTTCTTTCTCTATCCTCCCTATACATCTTCCTCTGTTTCCTCTACTCCCTTCTCCAGGCTATCACAACCGGCCGTGATTGGGAGTCCCATAGGGCAGCACACAATTGGCCCAGCATCGTTAGGGTTTGGCCGGGGTAGGCCGTCATTGTAAATAAGAATTTATTCCTCTTCATCTCATTACTCCCATCTCCCTCTTCCTCCCTCCTTCCCACATCCTTCCTTCTTCTTTCTTTCCTCTCCTCCTCATCCACCTTCTTCCTTCATCCCCTTCACTCGGTCCTTCCTCCTCTTCACTCGTCCTTAACCCTCTTCCTTTCCCTCTGCCTCTCTCAACAATGGATGTGGTGTCCTAGACATGAGGTAATGGTCTTCAAAATGAATTGACTTTTAACAGGAGGTTTACTTGTGTTTTCTACTCTTTCCAATCAAAGTGGAAAGAAGTCCACTACCTTTCTGCCCTCAATTTAACCCCTGGGAATGGCTTCCTTCTGGTAGCAGTGCTTAAGGGGTGATGGCATTGTCAACAGGAGAACAGTGGCTGTATGAGAGGGAGTGGTGAGGAGAAAACGTTTATTTTTTAAGTCCAGGTGCAGAATGACTGTCAGATTCTGGATCAATGTGAATCGGGGGGCTTTTAAAAAGGCTAACCCGCACCAAGCATTCATAACTGGGTCACAACGGCCTAGGATGGTACTCAGGGGTGTGTGTGTGTCTGTGCATGTCCGTGTCCGTGTGTGTGTAATTTTAATGGCATAACCCTCCTGAGAGAACAAAGTTACAATCTATGGTTTTAGTTCAAAATAAAAACAAGTCCCATTACTACAGTTGTCCTTTTACTATCTTAATTTATCACCACTATCACCACCATGGTCACCATTACCATCACCACCACCATCTCCATCACCCACACCGTCACCATTACCACCACCACCAAAATCACAGTCTCCATCACTGAATCCACACACCTGCCAGGTTGTTTTCTGAATGCTACAGTATGTTGCTCACACACACGCACACACACATGCACACACACAACCCCCTGCTGTCAGCTAGTCTAGGCTCCGTGCCAAGAACCAGGACAAACAAACACAAAGCGGGAAAACGGATTAGGTGTTTAAGTGCCAACGTGTTTGCTCAAGGCTACATCTGGGCATTTAAAGAAACTCACCACTTTAGCCCTCCCTCTCTCTCGACTGAGCAGGCTGAGAAACTGGTGTGAAATTGGGGCACCTGTCTCATAGCACGTGGGGTGAAGGTGGAGGTGGAGGGGGAAGCGGACCTGGAGGTAGGGAGGGTCTGTCTTGCTTGACTGTCTGGGGGAAGACTCACCTTCTGGGAGGCTGAGGCTGAGGGAGGGGACTGGTAGGGAGAAAGGTACAGGGGGAGGGAGGGAGGGGTGTAGGGAGAAAGGTACAGGGGGAGGGAGGGAGGGAGGGAGGGAGGGAGGGAGGGAGGGAGGGAGGGAGGGAGGGAGAGGAGGGAGGGAGAAAGGTACAGGGGGAGGGAGGGAGGGATGGAGGGAGGGAGGGAGGGATGTAGGGAGAAAGGTACAGGGGGAGGGAGGGAGGGAGGGAGGGAGGGAGGGAGGGAGGGAGGGAGGGAGGGAGGGAGGGAGGGAGGGAGGGAGAAAGGTACAGGGGGAGGGAGGGAGGGATGGAGGGAGGGAGGGAGGGAGGGAGGGAGAAAGGTACAGGGGGAGGGAGGGAGGGGAGGGAGGGGAAAGGAATGAAGTCTGGAGAGCCAGACCCTACTGGATCAACTCAACATATCTACATCCGGAGAGGTCATGCCCATAATGTGCACAATGGCCCCCATTTTTCAGACACATTTTCTAAACGTAATTTTTAAGCACACGTTTTATCATAATTATTTCTAAGAAGAGTATCCCCCTCCCTTATACTCCCCAGTAAGTGGTTTCTTCCAAAGTGACCCAGGAGCAAAGATATGCTAGGCAGGACGCTAGATACTCTAGAGGTGCAGCACATTAGATACTCTAGAGGTGCAGCACGTTAGATATTCTGGTGGTGCAGCACGTTAGATACTCTGGTGGTGCAGGACATTAGATACTCTAGTGGTGCAGGACATTAGATACTCTGGTGTTGCAGGACGTTAGATACTCTAGAGGTGCAGCACGTTAGATATTCTGGTGGTGCAGGACATTAGATACTCTAGTGGTGCAGGACATTAGATACTCTGTTGTTGCAGGACATTCGATGCTCTAGAGGTGCAGGACGTTAGATACTCTAGAGGTGCAGGACGTTAGATATTCTGGTGGTGCAGGACTTTAGATACTCTAGTGGTGCAGGACGTAAGATACTCTAGTGGTGCAGGATGTTAGATACTCTGGTGATGCAGGACTATAGATACTCTAGTGGTGCAGCACGTTAGATACTCTTGTGGTGCAGGACATAAGATATTCTAGTGGTGCAGGACATTAGATATTCTAGTGGTGCAGGACATTAGATATTCTGGTGGTGCAGGAGGGTAGATGTTCTAGTGGTGCAGGACATTAGATATTCTAGTGGTGCAGGAGGGTAGATGTTCTAGTGGTGCAGGACATTAGATACTCTAGTGGTGCAGGACGTTAGATACTCTAGAGGTGCAGGACGTTAGATACTCTAGTGGTGCAGGACGTTAGATTTTCTAGTGGTGCAGGACGGTAGATATTCTAGTAGTGCAGGATGGTAGATATTCTAGTAGTGCAGGACATTAGATATTCTAGTGGTGCAGGACGTTAGATTTTCTAGTGGTGCAGGATGGTAGATATTCTAGTGGTGCAGGACGTAAGATATTCTAGTGGTGCAGGACGTTAGATTTTCTAGTGGTACAGGACGGTAGATATTCTAGAGGTACAGGACATTAGATATTCTAGTGGTGCAGGAAGATAGATACTTTAGAGGTGCAGGACATTAGATACTCTAGTGGTGCAGGACGTTAGATACTCTAGAGGTGCAGGACGTTAGATACTCTAGTGGTGCAGGACAGTAGATATTCTAGTGGTGCAGGACGTTGGATATTCTAGAGGTGCAGGACGTTAGATACTCTTATGGTGCAGGACGTTAGATACTCTAGTGGTGCAGGACGTTAGATTCTCTTGTGGTGCAGGACGGGAGATATTATGGTAGTGCAGGACGTTGGATATTCTAGAGGTGCAGGACGTTAGATACTCTTGTGGTACAGGACGTTAGATACTCTTGTGGTGCAGGACGTTAGATACTCTTGTGGTGCAGGACGTTAGATACTCTTGTGGTGCAGGACGTAAGATATTCTAGTGGTGCAGGACGTTAGATATTCTAGTGGTGCAGGACGTTAGATACTCTTGTGGTGCAGGACATTAGATATTCTAGTGGTGCAGGACGTTAGAAATTCTTGTGGTTCAGGACGTTAGATACTCTTGTGGTGCAGGATGTTAGATACTCTTGTGGTGCAGGACGTTAGATACTCTTGTGGTGCAGGACGTTAGATATTCTAGTGGTGCAGGACGGTAAATATTCAAGTAGTGCAGAACGTTGGATATTCTAGAGGTGCAGGACGTTAGATACTTTGTGGTGCAGGACGTTAGATACTCTTGTGGTTTAGACAGTATCATAAGTGGAGGAGAGAAAGTGTTGAGTGACACACAGAGCGTTTGATTTCCGCCCTGACATCGCTCATCCATATGTATATAGTCTTAATTCATTCCTACTTAGATTTGTGTGTATTGGGTATAAGTTGTGTTATTTGTTAGATATTACTAGTTAGATATTACTGCACTGTCAGAGCTAAAAGCATAAGCATTTCACTACAGCTGCAATAACATCTGCTAATCATTTGTATGTGACCAATACAGTTTGATTTGATTTGATCTGCCGGGGATGGGCAGGATTCACAGGATTCGCAGGAGGTATGTTTTTAAATGACTTTGATCAAGCTTTGTAGCCTATTGACTCCTTCTTGATGAATAAAAGTAAAATAAATTGTTTCTCTGTAATAACTAGCAATTTAATTTAATTGGCTTTAGCTAGCCAGCTAGATAGGTTCCCAATCTCCCAAACTCATAACTAACTACCAAGCCATTTCAGGCTGTCATATAAAATAATGGGTGTATGACACCCTGTCTACATCAGTTGCCACAACATGGCTTTTTGTATTTAGTTCATCCAAATTTACACTACAGTTTCAGAACACTGGGGTTGAGAAACACTACAGTTATAGAACACCGGGGTTGAGAAACACTACAGTTATAGAACACCGGGGTTGAGAAACACTACAGTTATAGAACACTGAGGTTGAGAAACACTACAGTTATAGAACACCGGGGTTGAGAAACACTACAGTTATAGAACACCGGGGTTGAGAAACACTACAGTTATAGAACACTGGGGTTGAGAAACACTACAGTTATAGAACACCAGGGTTGAGAAACACTACAGTTATAGAACACTGGGGTTGAGAAACACTACAGTTATAGAACACTGGGGTTGAGAAACACTACAGTTATAGAACACTGGGGTTGAGAAACACTACAGTTATAGAACACCGGGGTTGAGAAACACTACAGTTATAGAACACTGGGGTTGAGAAACACTACAGTTATAGAACACTGGGGTTGAGAAACACTCCAGTTATAGAACACCGGGGTTGAGAAACACTACAGTTATAGAACACTGGGGTTGAGAAACACTACAGTTATAGAACACTGGGGTTGAGAAACACTACAGTTATAGAACACTGGGGTTGAGAAACACTACAGTTATAGAACACTGGGGTTGAGAAACACTACAGTTATAGAACACCGAGGTTGAGAAACACTACAGTTATAGAACACTGGGGTTGAGAAACACTACAGTTATAGAACACCAAGGTTTAGAAACACTACAGTTTGCACCCATCTCCATATATCCAGCTGTGTCTCATCCTGAACTAATTGCCTTGCTCAGGGACTCCAAAAATACTACCCTCCTGAGAGTTAAGCCAATAACCATCTGGTCCCTTCCTTCCAAATGAACAGGTAATTCAACTGTCTACTATCTACTGTCTATCTGTCTGTGAGGCACTTACATTCCTCCCAACACACACACACACACACACACACACACACACACACACACACACACACACACACACACACACACACACACACACACACACACACACACACACACACACACACACACACACACACACACACACACACACACACACACACACACACAGAGAGAGAGAGAGAGAGATACAGACAAAAACACACACACACACACACACACACACACAGAGAGAGAGATAGAGATCCAGACAAAGACACACACACATGAAACCATACATCACTCCAACAATATGCCCCTGATGTTATTTCCTGGCTGACGTGATGGTGGTGTTCATTAAAGTGTTTGTTCAATTTAAAACCAGTCAAGAAGTCATGTGTCATTTATAGGGAAGGTTGTTTTCAAAATTCATCAAGGCATCTTGTTGCGGGAGACAAATGCCTTGTAATTACGGCAGTAAATGACAAAAGTGTACGGCGAACAGGAGTGAACGGAAATGAACGGGAGCGAATGCCACACGTTGATCAGCTCCAATCGTTTTGGAATGCAAAGCATGTTATTAAGGTGAGTCACCCTGACTCCCACCACGGGTAGACAGTTAGGTGTGTAGGATCCTGTTGTGGTTTTCACACAATTGAATCACAGACTATTCTTTGCTGGTGCTGCGCTGTGTTGATGTATTCTGCCTCACACCCAACCCCTGTCCAACCCCCAGCCCCAACAGTGTGTCTTAATGAGCAGCTAACACATAACATCAGGTGCCTGTGTGGCTGGAAACCTGGATAAATCCCATTATGCCTCACTTTCCTCTGGGTCACTAACAGCCCCTAATCTAACAGGAGGATGACGAAATGTGGCCTGTCTCCAAGGGAGCTCGCTGTGTTCTACAGGAGCACCATCGAGAGCATACTTTCGGGCTGTATCACAGCCTGGTACGGCAACTACACACAACACACTAGCCAATAGCTTCTAACCCCTGAACAGCCACCACTAGTCAGCTACCTGAATTTCACTGTACCCTGTAATTACATCTGTAACTCTGTACATGTGACTATTAAATTAATCTAATCTAATAGCCTGACTGATCAAAACAGTATGAACTAAATGTTCAAATCCGGGTGCTGCAGGATTATTTTTGCTGTGACAATATAGGTCAGATTTGATCCTACATCTGTCTGTAGTGAAGTGGCATGTAAACGAACACCCATTCAAAGGCAGTATTGAGTGAATACTGGCCTGAACATAGCGGAATAGTCACTTCCAACACTGACAATGTTGTGTTTATTCAAAGCCAATGCGATCTTCATACTTAACTTAAAAATAAACGCATTCTCATGTCCATATCTGTAACCTTGAATTATTTACATATCCCCATGGCTTCCACAGCTGTATTTAGACAGTTCCCACTGCCTGTCTTCCACATCCCCATGGCTTCCACAGCTGTATTTAGACAGTTCCCACTGCCTGTCTTCCACATCCCCATGGCTTCCACAGCTGTATTTAGACAGTTCCCACTGCCTGTCTTCCACATCCCCATGGCTTCCACAGCTGTATTTAGACAGTTCCCACTGCCTGTCTTCCACATCCCCATGGCTTCCACAGCTGTATTTAGACAGTTCCCACTGCCTGTCTTCCACATCCCCATGGCTTCCACAGCTGTATTTAGACAGTTCCCACTGCCTGTCTTCTACATCCCCATGGCTTCCACAGCTGTATTTAGACAGTTCCCACTGCCTGTCTTCTACATCCCCATGGCTTCCACAGCTGTATTTAGACAGTTCCCACTGCCTGTCTTCTACATCCCCATGGCTTCCACAGCTGTATTTAGACAGTTCCCACTGCCTGTCTTCCACATCCCCATGGCTTCCACAGCTGTATTTAGACAGTTCCCACTGACTGTCTTCTATATCCCCATGGCTTCCACAGCTGTATTTAGACAGTTCCCACTGCCTGTCTTCCACATCCCCATGGCTTCCACAGCTGTATTTAGACAGTTCCCACTGACTGTCTTCTATATCCCCATGGCTTCCACAGCTGTATTTAGACAGTTCCCACTGCCTGTCTTCCACATCCCCATGGCTTCCACAGCTGTATTTAGACATTTCCCACTGCCTGTCTTCTATATCCCCATGGCTTCCACAGCTGTATTTAGACAGTTCCCACTGCCTGTCTTCTACATCCCCATGGCTTCCACAGCTGTATTTAGACAGTTCCCACTGCCTGTCTTCCACATCCCCATGGCTTCCACAGCTGTATTTAGACAGTTCCCACTGCCTGTCTTCCACATCCCCATGGCTTCCACAGCTGTATTTAGACAGTTCCCACTGCCTGTCTTCTATATCCCCATGGCTTCCACAGCTGTATTTAGACAGTTCCCACTGCCTGTCTTCCACATCCCCATGGCTTCCACAGCTGTATTTAGACAGTTCCCACTGCTTGTCTTCTACAACCCCATGGCTTCCACAGCTGTATTTAGACAGTTCCCACTGCCTGTCTTCTACATCCCCATGGCTTCCAAAGCTGTATTTAGACAGTCCCCACTGCCTGTCTTCTACATCCCCATGGCTTCCACAGCTGTATTTAGACAGTTCCCACTGCTTGTCTTCTACAACCCCATGGCTTCCACAGCTGTATTTAGACAGTTCCCACTGCCTGTCTTCTACATCCCCATGGCTTCCACAGCTGTATTTAGACAGTTCCCACTGCTTGTCTTCTACATCCCCATGGCTTCCACAGCTGTATTTAGACAGTTCCCACTGCCTGTCTTCTACATCCCCATGGCTTCCACAGCTGTATTTAGACAGTTCCCACTGCCTGTCTTCCAAGTGTGATCGACTGAATGTAGTGCATCGGGCACATCCAGTTTGTTTGTCAATTCACACACCTCGATAGGACTAGCGAGTCAATTCACACACCTCAATAGGACTAGTGAGTCAATTCACACACCTCGATAGGACTAACGAGTCAATTCACACACCTCGATAGGACTAGCGAGTCAATTCACACACCTAGGTAGGACTAGCTAGTCAATTCACACACCTCGGTTGGACTAGCGAGTCAATTCACACACCTCGATATGACTAGCGAGTCAATTCACACACCTCGGTATGACTAGCGAGTCAATTCACACACCTCGGTAGGACTAGCGACTCAATTCACACACCTCGGTAGGACTAGCGACTCAATTCACACACCTCGATATGACTAGCGAGTCAATTCACACACCTCGGTATGACTAGCGAGTCAATTCACACACCTCGGTAGGACTAGCGAGTCAATTCACACACCTCGGTTGGACTAGCGAGTCAATTCACACACTTCGGTTGGACTAGCGAGTCAATTCACACATCTCGATAGGACTAGCGAGTCAATTCACACACCTAGGTAGGACTAGCGAGTCAATTCACACACCTCGGTTGGACTAGCGAGTCAATTCACACACCTCGGTTGGACTAGCGAGTCAATTCACACACCTCGGTAGGACTAGCGAGTCAATTCACACACCTCGGTTGGACTAGCGAGTCAATTCACACACCTCAATAGGACTAGCGAGTCAATTCACACACCTCGGTTGGACTAGCGAGTCAATTCACACACCTCGGTTGGACTAGCGAGTCAATTCACACACCTCGGTTGGACTAGCGAGTCAAATCACACACCTCGATTGGACTAGCGAGTCTGAATGTTAGTTTACGGAAGGCAATTTGCTAAACGGGGGTGCTGTGGGATTATTCAAGATACTCTTTGAAGAGGGAGGGTATCAGATGTTTTTGGAAGACGGGCAGGGACTCTGCTGTCCTAGCTTCAGGGGGAAGCTGGTTCCACCATTTGGGAGAATAGCTTTGACTGGTCTGAGAGGGTGCTGACCTCCTGTTGGTGCGGGAGAGCCAAGAGACCAGAGGTGGCAGAACGGAGTACTCGGGTTGGGGTGTACGGTTTGAGCATAGCCTGAAGGTAGGGAGAGACAGTTTCTCTTTATGCTCCATAAGTAAGTACCATGGTCTGTAGTGGATGCGAGCTTCGACTGGAGCCAGTATGATGGGCTGTGGAGCGGGGTGACATGGGAGAACTTGGGAAGGCTGAACACAAGACGGGTTGCGGTGTTCTGGATCAATTGCAGGGGTTTGTTGGCACAAGCAGGGAGCCCAGCCAACAGCGAGTTGCAGTAGTCCAGATGGGAGATGACAAGTGCCTGGATTAGGATCTGCGCCACTTCCTCTGTGAGGTCGGGTCATACTCTATGGATGTTGTTGAGCATGAACCTGCAATACCAAGTCAGTGCTTTGATGTTTGGAGAGAACGACAGGATGTTGTCCAGGGTCACGCAAAGGTTCTTTGCACTCTGTGAGGGGGACACTGGAGTTGTCAACCGTGATGGAAAGGTTATGGAGCGGGTAGGCCTTTCCCGGGAGGAAGAGCAGCTCTGTCTTGTCCACACTCACACACACAAACCAGCCTCTCTCTTGCTCTCTTTCTCTCTCCCTCTCTCTTTCTGTCTCTCTCACTCTCTCTCTCTCTCTCTGTCTCTCTCTCCCTCTCTCTCTCTGTCTCTCTCTCTCCCTCTCCTCTCTGTCTCTCTCTCTCTCTCTCTCTCTCTCTCTTTCTCTCTCTCTCTCTCTCTCTGTGTCTCTCTCTCTCCCTCTCTCTCTCTGTCTCTCTCTCTCTCTCCCTCTCTCTTTCTGTCTCTCTCACTCTCTCTCTCTCTCTCTCTCTCTCTCTCTCTCTCTCTCTCTCTCTCTCTCTCTCTCTCTCTCTCTCTCTCTCTCTCTCTGTATCTCCCTCACAGTTAAACCTCTCTCTCTCAATTTCAATTTAAAGGGCTTTATTGGCATGGGAAACATATGTTAACATTGCCAAAGCAAGTGAAATAGATAATAAACAAAAGTGAAATAAACAATAAAAAATAACAGTGAACATTACACTTAGACATTTCAAATGTCATATTATGTCTATATACAGCGTTGAAATGATGTGCAAATAGTTATAAATAAACATAAATATAGGATGTATTTACAATTTCTTCTTCACTGGTCGCCCTTTTCTTGTGGCAACAGGTCACAAATCTTACTGCTGTGATGGCACACTGTGGTATTTCACCCAATAGATATATGAGTTTATAAAAATTGGATTTGTTTTCAAAATCTTTGTTGGTCTGTGATCTGAGGGAAAGATGTGTCTCTAAAATGGTCATACATTTGGCAGGAAGATTGAAAGTGCAGCTCAGTTTCCACCTCATTTTGTGAGCAGTGTGCACATAGCCTGTCTTCTCTTGAGAGTCAGGTCTGTCTACGGCAGTTTTTTTGTTAATTCTTTCCAATGTGTCAAGTAATTCTCTTTTTGTTTTCTTATGATTTGGTTGGGTCTAATTGTGTTGCTGTCCTGGGGCTCTGTGGGGTCTGTTTGTGTTTGTGAACAGAGCCTCAGAACTAGCTGGCTTCGGGGGATCTTCTCCAGGTTAATTTCTCTGTATGTCACGACTTCCGCCGAAGTCGGTCCCTCTCCTTGTTCGGGCGGCGTTCGGTGGTCGACGTCACCGACCTTCTAGCCATCGGTGATCCACTTTTCATTTTCCATTAGTTTTGTCTTGTCTTCCATCACACCTGGTTCCAATTCCATCAATTACATGTTGTGTATTTAACCCTCTGTTCCCCCCATGTCCTTGTCGTTAATTGTTTGTTGTAGTGCTTGTGCACGGTATGCTGGTATGTACCGGGTTTTGTTTGACCCATATATTGTATTGTTCTGTTGACGGTAGTTTATGGATATTAAACGACACAGTTGTAAATCAGTTTTCGCTCTCCTGCGCCTGACTTCTCTGCCGCCAGTACGTACCTCACTACACTGTAGGTGATGGCTTTGTTATGGAAGGTTTGGGAATCACTTCCTTTTAGGTGGTTGTCGAATTTAACGGCTCTTTCTGGATTTTGATAATTAGCGGGTATCGGCCTAATTCTGCTCTGCATACACTATTTGGTATTTTACGTTGTACACAGAGGATATCTTTGCAGAATTCTGCATGTAGAGTCCCATTTTGTGAATTCTGAATTCTGCATGGTGTTTGTCCCATTTTGTGAATTATTGGTTGGTGAGCAGACCCCAGACCTCACAACCCTAAAGGGCAATGGGTTCTATAACTGATTCAAGTATTTTTTGCCAGATCCTAATTAGTATGTCAAATGTTCTGTTCCTTTTTCATGGCAAAGAAAACCCTCTTGCTCCACCCGCAGACACAGTAACTCTGGGGGGCTGTGTGTGTGTGTGTGTGTGTGTGTGTGTGTGTGTGTGTGTGTGTGTGCGTGCGCGCGTGCATATGAGAGGGTAGTCCCCTCACACCACTCACTCTCAGCTCTCTCTCCTCTACCCTCTGCCCTCTGACATCTGAAGAGATCGATCTGGAGGTGGAGGGGCAGGTCTACTGTACGCTCAGACAGAAAAGCAGGGGGAGAGTCCCTGAATGACAAGTTTTAACCAAATTCTAATTGGAAGGCCGCATATTGGTAAGGACCCCCACCAGCAACAACATGATACAATGAATGAAAGCCAGGAGATTAATATCTGCAGCCCATGTAACCCCTCACCCTTACTGTAGCTCACTAATAGAGACAGATATGGTCAAGAGCCTCTTGCCTCTGGGGAGACACTACTAGACAGAGAAAGGGGTTAACTGTGTTTTTTTAGCCTCAGAAGAAACAGGGTTAGAAAAAAAACCACCTTCCTGGCAAGCAGACATTAACAGAGACAGGAGGGCAAAGAGCCATTTACTGCTCTGCTAGTTATTAAACTCTGCTTGTGTCCCAAATGGCACCTAATTCCCTATGTAGCGTCTGGTCAGAAGTAGTACACTGTGTAGGGAATAGGCTTTCATTTGGGACACAGGCTTACACTAACTTACACAGAGGGTTAGAAACAATCACACTGCACCACCTGCAGGTTGGCATTTACTGGGAGGACGCATGTACTGGAGGCAGCTCTGCAGGGTGATTTTAAACCTAACCCTAACCTGAACCCTAACCTAAACCACACTGCTAACCTTATGCCTAACCATAACCTTAAATGAAGGTAGACTCCCTGATCCTAACAGAGACAGAAGGTAGAAGCAGCCCTTACCTCCGGGCAGACTGATGGGGCCACAGCCCTGGCCCTCTGGGTCCTCCTCCACCATGAAGACGGTCTTCATGCAGAGCTTCCAGAGGCCAAAGTGGGCCGTCTCACAGGTGGTGTTGAACTTGTCGAACGGCGGGCTCAGTACAGTCCAGTGGTCCGTTACCATGGCAGCCAGCATGCAGGAGATGCCCACCAGGATGACGAAGAACATGATCTTCACCTTGGTCTTCTTCTCCTCCAACATGGTGCTGAGAGTGTATGAAGTGTGTGTGTGTTGTTGTGTATTATAGTAAAGGTCCCTGTGAGATTGTCTAGCTCCTAGAAAGCAGTATTAAGAATTAGTCTTCTCCAGCAGCCTCAATAAAGCAGGAAACGTCTCCTCTCTCTCTCTCCAGCTCTCTCCATCCACAGATCTCTGCTTCTGCTCGAAGAAAAGAGGCCAGATAACAGTGCCCTAGATTCCTACTCTCCCTCTCCCTCCCAGGAACATGTTTACAGTGTTTAGCCCGAGTCTATACAGCACTGCTGTGAAGAAGGATGTGAAATATTTACCAAAACCGTCCCCACTTCAACCACTCTGAGCTACTTGGGGTCAGGGGTTAGGTGCTGTGATGGGGTACAATCGAATGAGACAGGTTGAGGGCTCGATCTGGTTTAAGCTTTCATACGACATTGAAGATTCAGAGGTGGAAAAGACTCATATCTAAGCCAAAGTAAATATTGGACACATTGTGTAGATATTGTTGTTCTAGATACCCTTGAAATCAAATGTGAATATTTAGAACATGTTCTTTGTAATAGATTCCCGTATTATTTCTACCTATCAGAAAATGTCTTGTTGCTCTCTGGCTCCATTTAAGGGGCTCATGGGAGAGTTCCTTTATTACGAGCTGATCTATTTCTCCACCAATCACTGAGGGGCCTGAGACACGGGGGCCCCCACCTGACGGCTGCACCCAATCCAAATTCGGAAAAAGGAAGGATCTATTTAAATCTAACAGAGGACTACAGAGGACTAAAGATAATATATCTTTACACCTTAATAGTTGACAGTGAAGGAATCATGAAATGATTGTTTTTAAATCTACTGTCTAGCGATATAAATCCTTTGTCATTCAAGTACATCCATTCTGCAGATGAATGGGTTTAGTCCTTGAAAGGGCATGTAATTGTACATAGCAACAGGTGTCTCCACTTGTTCCTCTGCTGTTTCACATTATTTTGGTTGTTGTGTTTTAAGTGTCTGGTATTCTATATGTATAGCTGCTTGAAGATGCTACTAAATCCACCATTTATACTATACTGGAATGTAAATGGAATGAATCCTCAGACTAAATAGTGAAAAAAGGGACTTTCTTGGACTTAATGAATGAAACAGAATCAGAGAGAATGTGTGATGAAATCTTCCTCCACCATGAAGACGGTCAACATGCAGAGCTTCCAGAGGCCAAAGTGGGCCGTCTCACAGGTGGTGTTGAACTTGTCGAACGGCGGTCTCAGTACAGTCCAGTGGCCCGTAACCATGGCAGCCAGCAAGCAGGAGATGCCCACCAGGATGACGAAAATGATCTTCACCTTGGTCTTCTTCTCCTCCAACATGGTGCTGAGAGAGTGAGAGTGTGTGGGTTCAGAGGGTGTGTGTGGGTTCAGAGGGTGTGTGGGTTCAGAGAGTATGTGGGTTCAGAGGGTGTGTGTGGGTTCAGAGGGTGTGTGGGTTCAGAGGGTGTGTGGGTTCAGAGGGTGTGTGTGGGTTCAGAGGATGTGTGGGTTCAGAGGGTGTGTGGGTTCTGAGGGTGTGTGGGTTCAGAGGGTGTGTGGGTTCAGAGGGTGTGTGTGGGTTCAGAGGGTGTGTGGGTTCAGAGAGTATGTGGGTTCAGAGGGCGTGTGTGGGTTCAGAGGGTGTGTGGGTTCAGAGGGTGTGTGTGGGTTCAGAGGGTGTGTGGGTTCAGAGGGTGTGTGGGTTCAGAGGGTGTGTGGGTTCAGAGGGTGTGTGGGTTCAGAGGGTGTGTGGGTTCAGAGGGTGTGTGGGTTCATAGGGTGTGTGGGTTCAGAGGGTGTGTGTGAGTTCATAGGGTGTGTGTTGGTTCAGAGGGTGTGTGGGTTCAGAGGGTGTGTGGGTTCAGAGGGTGTGTGTGAGTTCAGAGGGTGTGTGGGTTCATAGGGTGTGTGTGGGTTCATAGGGTGTGTGTGGGTTCATAGGGTGTGTGGGTTCAGAGGGTGTGTGGGTTCAGAGGGTGTGTGGGTTCAGAGGGTGTGTGTGGGTTCAGAGGGTGTGTGGGTTCAGAGGATGTGTGGGTTCATAGGGTGTGTGTGGGTTCATAGGGTGTGTGTGGGTTCAGAGGGTGTGTGTGGGTTCAGAGAGTGTGTGTGTGGGATGAAACAGAATCAAAGAGAATGTGTAAAATAGTAGAATCTTCATTACAGACACATTAATTCAACCTTTCATATTGTATTTCACTGTGTAAGACATGAGGATACGGATGTCTGGGCTTTTTATAAACTACTGTGCCCCACTTTAGGCAGGGACTCTGGCCCATTTTCTGTAGTGACAAGTCTATCACAGCCCGCGGTTTTAACACAATAAATGGAGGGCGACGATGTGACAAAAGGGGAAAAAGGCACACTCTGCGGTGTGTGTGTGTGCAATTTTGTGTGTGTATGTGCACGTGTATGAATGCGCGTGTGTATGTGCTTAAAAAGCCCCAGAGAATCATAATGTTTCACACTTCCAGAAACAGAATGCACTCTGATAGAACTAACGTGCTCTTCAGAAACACAATCAGAAGCCTACTGAACCAGCAGATGGACAGTAATCAGCAACACTGGAAGACAAACTAAGGCCCATGGAGTTGAATCAAGACCTTTGTGTTCATTAGCACTTTTGTTCACCTGGATTCATTCTCTGTGAAACCTCTCTCTTCCTCAACCCAACCCTCCTCTCACACTTCTTGAGAGAAAGATTAGCAATTTCTCTCTCTCTCTTTCTCAACCCAACCCTCCTCCCACCCTTCTTGAGAGAAAGATTAGCAATTTCTCTCTCTTTTGAGCTCTCTCCCTCTCCTTCTCTCACTTTCACTCTCTTTCTCTCCCTTTCTCTTCCTCCCTCCCTCTCTCTCTATCTCTGATGACATGTCAGTTGGGAGACCTTTCTATATTTGTAATAATGGTATATTTCCGTGCCGCCTGTCTCCCCAGCTAACCTCCTATCTGTGCCGGTGTAGAATCAAACACCATCCACCTGCGGTGTCGCCAAGCAACAGCCAACAGCGACAACTCATGTTCCTAGCGTCCCTGGCAATGATGGTCAACATCATCACACCACGGAACCTCTGTCAACCTGTGAAGGATGAGAAACAGTGAATAGGCTCAACACCGTGCGGCAGGAGACTGTCTGTCTCTGTCTTTCACCTGGGAGTGTTATTCAGTGAACTCCGAGGTGATTTTCCTTTAATACCGTATCTCCTTAATGTTCTTGTAACGGTCCTGACCTGTTTTATGTTGTTTTTGTATGTGTTTTTGGTCAGGGCGTGTGTTTTGGGTGGGCAGTCTATGTTTTGTATTTCTAGGTTGGTTTTTGTGTTCGGCCTGGTATGATTCTCAATTAGAGACAGGTGTGTATCGTTTGTCTCTAATTGAGAGTCATACTAAGGCAGCCAGGGTTTCACTGGGGTTTTGTGGGTGTTTGTTCCTGTGTCCTCACAGGACGGTTGAAAGTTAGTCACATTTGTTGTTTTGTAGTTTTGTAGTGTCTTGTTTTGCTGTTGTCATTAAAAGATGGCTTATTTCCCTCAATCCGCATCTTGGTCCTATCCATGCTCCTTCTCGTCTAAGGGGGAGAACAACATTGACTGCCTTTACAGTTCTCCCTTAATCGTTTCTGAGTTATTCTTTTTTTCTTTCGAAAAACAGCCTTAATTGGTGGCTAATTTTACCGGGCGCAGATCATAATTTTAGGGCCTTCTGAGGGACCGATTGTATTCCTTTGCTAATGACAGACAACATTACTCAATCTAAATGAGATTAGCCCGGCCCCAGGCCATTTCTAGTTGGGTCATGTTAATACTTAGCTATCACACAATGAATCAACAAGCGTTTAGCATTAGTGCTAGTTTACGCTAATGTGCCTGTTGTTATGCTAACGTTGCGCTAGATTCGACCACGGATCAGAACAGAATTCAAAACAGGAACATTATGAGGGGCAATTATGCAATCATGAGGGCTGGCAGTTAATGCGTGTAATATCATACAAAACTCAATTAAATGTAAATGTTCAAGGGCTCGCATCTCCTTTGTAGTCTGGTATCAGATATTCATATCCAAGGATAATTTCCCCTGCTAGATCAATTGCGCTGATGCCTCTTTATTATAAATGACATTCTACAACCTCAGTACAAACTAGACAGTGAGGTAGATGTCGCCTTTGCAGTGAGTGTCAATACACTATCGTGTTCATATAGTTTCTACGTCTATCTGTATTTACCGTTTTATAACAGTTGAAGTTTGATTAGAATCTTAGATAATAGTATTTTTCCACTGAAGTAATGGGACTGTAAGCATTTTTCTCCAAATAAAGTATTTTTAGTTGACTGATGGGCTATAGATTTTATGCACAGATCCTTCACTTTACGTATGAATAGGCATTTCAAAGACCACATCACGCCTCTGAACGTCTCCTTCTATTGTGAAAGGTCAATTACAAAGTGATGGGCCAACATGAAGGTTTGGTGCATGATGACAAAGAAAAGAGAGAGGAAAAGAGAGAGAACATCATTTGTTTGAGATTGCATCATCATGTGGTATGAATGGCCTCCCAACAGAAGTTGGTCATTCGACACGCTGCTTTTTCGGCCACTGGCGATTGGCTAGTTTCAGAGGCAGGACTGTCGTCACAACTAGGGTCATCTAAACCCACTGCCTCTGTCTCCATCTGCAGCCTGTGACTTCTCTCATTCCTTAAGGATGGTAAGTTGGACCGTCTTAGGATGGTAAGTTGGTGGTTGAAGTTATCCCTCTAGTGGTGTGGGGGCTGTGCTTTGGCAAAGTGGGTGGGGTTATATCCTTCCTGTTTGGCCCTGTCC
This sequence comes from Salvelinus fontinalis, assembly GCF_029448725.1. Taxonomy (NCBI): domain Eukaryota; kingdom Metazoa; phylum Chordata; class Actinopteri; order Salmoniformes; family Salmonidae; genus Salvelinus; species Salvelinus fontinalis. The sequence continues at coordinate 18,845,696 of NC_074698.1, forward strand.
GGGGAATCATCGGATGGGGCCACAGTGTCTCCTGACCCCTCCTGTCTCAGCCTCCAGTATTTATGCTGCAGTAGTTTGTGTCGGGGGGCTAGGGTCAGTTTGTTATATCTGGAGTACTTTTCCTGTCTTATCCGGTGTCCTGTGTGAATTTAAGTATGCTCTCTCTACTTCTCTCTTTCTCTCTCTCGGAGGACCTGAGCCTTAGGACCATGCGTCAGGACTACCTGGCATGATGACTCCTTGCTGTCCCCAGGTAACCTGGCCGTGCTGCTGCTCCAGTTTCAACTGTTCTGCCTGCGGCTATGGAACCCTGACCTGTTCACCGGACGTGCTACCTGTCCTAGACCTGCTGTTTTCAACTCTCTAGAGACAGCAGGAGTGGTAGAGATACTCTAAATGATCGGTTATGAAAATCCAATTGACATTTACTTCTGAGGTGCTGACTTGCTGCAATCTCGACAACTACTGTGGTTATTATTATTTGACCATGCTGGTCATTTATGAACATTTGAACATCTTGGCCATGTTCTGTTATAATCTCCACCTGGCACAGCCAGAAGAGGACTGGCCACCCCTCATAGCCTGGTTCCTCTCTAGGTTTCTTCCTAGGTTTTGGCCTTTCTAGGGAGTTTTTCCTAGCCACCGTGCTTCTACACCTGCATTGCTTGCTGTTTGGGGTTTTAGGCTGGGTTTCTGTACAGCACTTTGAGATATCAGCTGATGTACGAAGGGCTTTATAAATACATTTGATTTGATTCAACCTCTCCTCTCATTCTTCAACCTCTCCTCTCATTCTTCAACCTCTCCTCTCATTCTTCAACCTCTCCTTTCATTCTATCACTCTGTTATTTTATTCATGGTTTTATAGAGCAAGGGATGGAGGGACAGGAGGGGAAATGGTTGAATTGATTGATTGGTCCAATGTGGTTGGTATGTTGATCGATTGAGTCCAACCACAGCATCACTTTCCTCCGTGTGACACTGCCCGACCACGGCATCACTTTCCTCCGTGTGACACTGCCCGACCACAGCATCACTTTCCTCAGTGTGACGCTGGCCGACCACAGCATCACTTTCCTCAGTGTGACGCTGCCCGACCACAGCATCACTTTCCTCCGTGTGACGGTGCCCGACCACAGCATCACTTTCCTCCGTGTGACACTGCCCGACCACAGCATCACTTTTCTCCGTGTGACGCTGCCCGACTACAACATCACTTTCCTCAGTGTGACACTGCCCGACCACAGCATCACTTTCCTCCGTGTGACACTGCCCGACCACAGGCATCACTTTCCTCCGTGTGACGCTGCCCGACCACAGCATCACTTTCCTCAGTGTGACGCTGCCCGACCACAGCATCACTTTCCTCAGTGTGACACTGCCCGACCACAACATCACTTTCCTGCGTGTGACACTGCCCGACCACAGCATCACTTTCCTCAGTGTGACACTGCCCGACCACAGCATCACTTTCCTCCGTGTGACGCTGCCCGACCACAGCATCACTTTCCTCAGTGTGACGCTGCCCGACCACAGCATCACTTTCCTCAGTGTGACACTGCCCGACCACAGCATCACTTTCCTCAGTGTGACACTGCCCGACCACAGCATCACTTTCCTCAGTGTGACACTGCCCGACCACAGCATCACTTTCCTCAGTGTGACGCTGCTTGACCACAACATCACTTTCCTGCGTGTGACACTGCCCGACCACAACATCACTTTCCTGCGTGTGACACTGCCCGACCACAACATCACTTTCCTGCGTGTGACACTGCCCGACCACAGCATCACTTTCCTCCGTGTGACGGTGCCCGACCACAGCATCACTTTCCTCCGTGTGACGGTGCCCGACCACAGCATCACTTTCCTCCGTGTGACGGTGCCCGACCACAGCATCACTTTCCTCCGTGTGACGGTGCCCGACCACAGCATCACTTTCCTCAGTGTGACACTGCCCGACCACAGCATCACTTTCCTCAGTGTGACGCTGCCCGACCACAGCATCACTTTCCTCCGTGTGACGGTGCCCGACCACAGCATCACTTTCCTCCGTGTGACACTGCCCGACCACAGCATCACTTTCCTCCGTGTGACGCTGCCCGACTACAACATCACTTTCCTCAGTGTGACGCTGCCCGACCACAGCATCACTTTCCTCCGTGTGACGGTGCCCGACCACAGCATCACTTTCCTCCGTGTGACACTGCCCGACCACAGCATCACTTTCCTCCGTGTGACGCTGCCCGACTACAACATCACTTTCCTCAGTGTGACACTGCCCGACCACAGCATCACTTTCCTCCGTGTGACACTGCCCGACCACAGGCATCACTTTCCTCCGTGTGACGCTGCCCGACCACAGCATCACTTTCCTCAGTGTGACGCTGCCCGACCACAGCATCACTTTCCTCAGTGTGACACTGCCCGACCACAACATCACTTTCCTGCGTGTGACACTGCCCGACCACAGCATCACTTTCCTCAGTGTGACACTGCCCGACCACAGCATCACTTTCCTCCGTGTGACGCTGCCCGACCACAGCATCACTTTCCTCAGTGTGACGCTGCCCGACCACAGCATCACTTTCCTCAGTGTGACACTGCCCGACCACAGCATCACTTTCCTCAGTGTGACACTGCCCGACCACAGCATCACTTTCCTCAGTGTGACACTGCCCGACCACAGCATCACTTTCCTCAGTGTGACGCTGCTTGACCACAACATCACTTTCCTGCGTGTGACACTGCCCGACCACAACATCACTTTCCTGCGTGTGACACTGCCCGACCACAACATCACTTTCCTGCGTGTGACACTGCCCGACCACAGCATCACTTTCCTCCGTGTGACGGTGCCCGACCACAGCATCACTTTCCTCCGTGTGACGGTGCCCGACCACAGCATCACTTTCCTCCGTGTGACGGTGCCCGACCACAGCATCACTTTCCTCCGTGTGACGGTGCCCGACCACAGCATCACTTTCCTCAGTGTGACACTGCCCGACCACAGCATCACTTTCCTCCGTGTGACGCTGCCCGACCACAGCATCACTTTCCTCAGTGTGACGCTGCCCGACCACAGCATCACTTTCCTCAGTGTGACACTGCCCGACCACAGCATCACTTTCCTCAGTGTGACACTGCCCGACCACAGCATCACTTTCCTCAGTGTGACACTGCCCGACCACAACATCACTTTCCTGCGTGTGACACTGCCCGACCACAACATCACTTTCCTGCGTGTGACACTGCCCGACCACAACATCACTTTCCTGCGTGTGACACTGCCCGACCACAGCATCACTTTCCTCCGTGTGACGGTGCCCGACCACAGCATCACTTTCCTCCGTGTGACGGTGCCCGACCACAGCATCACTTTCCTCAGTGTGACGGTGCCCGACCACAGCATCACTTTCCTCCGTGTGACGGTGCCCGACCACAGCATCACTTTCCTCAGTGTGACACTGCCCGACCACAGCATCACTTTCCTCCGTGTGACACTGCCCGACCACAGCATCACTTTCCTCAGTGTGACACTGCCCGACCACAGCATCACTTTCCTGCGTGTGACACTGCCCGACCACAGGCAGCGTCACACGAAGTTTGTAGCTTTTGTATTTGCACTTACGTTTATAGCTTCACGGTCGTTTGTTGTTTTGTTTAGTTTTGTTATAAGTGTTCGTTTCGTGTTTTCACTCTTCTCTAATAAAAGAGAATGTATTTTTTACATGCTGCGTTTTGGTCCTCTCTCTCACCGCAAGACGATCGTGACACCTCTTGAGATGGGAAACATTTTTTTATTAAGTTGAACATGTGCTCTTTATGAAAGAATGTTACATTTATGTGAAATCTGGAGGGGAAAGAATCTGGAAGGTACATACTGAAACAACAATCATAAAGTTACACATTTACCAAACTGAAAGAGAAAGTAACTTTTGAGGAGTCGTTATACCGCACTGAGCCAGGACAAGTGATGAGTGTTAGGTCAGCGTGTGGAAGAAAGATTTCTTATATTATCTTATCTTATCTTACCTTTTCATGTCCATAACGTCCTTGTCAAGGTAATTAAAACATACAAATGATTGACCATTTACTGGAATATAGAATAGAAAGAGTTTCACTGCAGAGATTCAAACATCTCGTGTCAACCTTCAGTACAGGTCAGTGACTCACTATTTGACAGGCTGTGCGTTTGTATGACTGTCTTTGGACCAGGCTTAGTAAGACCTGGATCCTTGTTGAAATAAGACCTTTCTTGACTAAGTTACTTCTAATCTTAAATGTGTGAGGTAAACCTTTGCCACCGTAAGACGAATGGAGAAATAGAAAGTCACATTTAGAACATTAGGACAGAGCTGAATTATGTCATTGCGCTTCTGTATTACTGTCATTGGAACAGGAACAGTTCGTCCTGGGTTCTTGTTAATCTCTTGTATCATATTTGACTGATTTCTCTCTCGTTTTTAGATATGGGGTGTGAGTGTGAGAATAAGAAAAGATGGCTGGTTGGTGTTTTTGTATCTTTGGTGTTGATCATCTTGTTGATCGTCTGTCTTTACTATGCAGTGGTGAGTTATTTATTCACTCTTCATTTATTATATTATACATATTTAACTGTCATTGATTGCCCTCGATCAGTGTTTACCAAACTCTATTACAAGCACCTTCATCGTGGGGTAGGCAAGCTAAGGCTCCATCATACAATCCATCCTCACCACTACTGCTGTATGCAAATGTGATTTCAAGCACTGGACTGTTTCCATTAAAAAAATCTTCTGGGATGTAGGGACCTGGCATGTCTTTATTTGACACTATGAAATGTTGTTTTTACAGTTCAAGCCGTTTGCGCTGGACATGGCCCCAGATTCTGTTGATGACAAATATGATGGTTGCACAACGGAAATGTACACTAAGGCGGCCAAGTATCTCCAGGAAGAGAGAAATTCAAACTCAAAGTTCAATGAAGCCTGGAAGATAGCCGAACAAAAAGCAAAGTCACCTAAATATGGTCTGTACAGAGAGCATTCCATTGCTATGTATTTGTACACAAATAACAAACCCAAAACCAAATCTAAATCTAAATCACAATCCTTCTACTTTGACTTCAACAAAGCAGTTAGAAATGGCAAATCACTGTATGGAAAAACATTCCAGTACCAATCCCTGCACTTCTATCTGACTGATGCCATTCGCATCCTTAAACTAAGTCAAACAACATGTAGGACCACCTACCGTAGAACTGGCACGTATTTTGATCAGAGTGTTGTTGACAAAGAGATCCGTTTCGGTTCTTTCACCTCAAGCTCTCAACTCAAAACCTTATAAACTTTCGGTAACGTTTCCTGCTTTGAGATCAAAACATGTTTTGGGGCTAACCTGACATATTACTCTGCCTATGCAAATGAGAGTGAGGTTTTAATTCCGCCCTATGAGGTATTCAAAGTCACTGAAGTCCAGAAGAACCAGTTGTGTAAGGTTGTCTACAAGGTAGAGAGCACTAGATCTCAGAGCAACCTGAATTGTAGATTGCTAAATGGAGTGCAATCAAACCAGAGAGGGAGCTTTTTTCCATTCAGCAGAACATCAGATAAGCCTGCAGGCTTCATAATGCTCTATTTTATGTTCATATTTACTGTATATTACTGATCATTCACCAGCAATGTACAATGACACGTCATCTGAAACAAAGAAAACAGTTCCATCTAATTTGTGCTTTTACAAAGGTTCAGCTCTCAGATAAAAATGTTTTTAAAAAACTGTTTCAACTTGCGTTGCTTTCTCAGTTAAGATTGTTGTTGTTTTTCTCCTGACATTGTATAGTTAATCTGTGGATATTGTACAGTTAAATGACAGAGTTCGGTTCTGAACAAACTGAGTAAAAAGACTATAAAAAGTGTCTTCACCCAACTGGGTGCCTCAGCTACAAGCACACTCTGCACATGATCAAACAACCATGTATATGTCAGGGCAAGAGAAGGGTACAACTTATTGGAACTTCTCATCTGTTGCCCAATATTGCCTAACTGTTGTGCTGTTGCTTCGGGGTCGAGCAGTCTGGTAGCAGTTGCTCTTTCTCTAGTCACTTCTCCATGATGTTTATCAGTGACCTCCTGTTCACCTTACTCAACAGACCTGGGTCATGTACTCTGTTACCCTTTTCTCTCACAGTAACTTACCATTCACAAAGTTCCGCTTCACCCTTCATTGACCCCTAACATGTTTATTGTTCATGTAACATAATCAATCAGTTCTAATCTGGTGACATGAAGAAGTATATTTAAGCAATAAGGCACAAGGGGGTGTAGTATATGGCCAATATACCACAACCACCCGAGGAGATTTATTGTTATTATAAACTGGTTACCAACGTAACTATAGCAGTAAAAATACATGTTTTGTCATACCCATGGTATATGGTCTGAAATACCACAGCTGTCAGCCAATCAGCGTTTAGGGCTTGAACCACCCAGTTTATAATTCAGGTTAGAACCCAACAATCACATGAAGAAGAGTTAAAGGGGCACTTCAGATCCTTCAAGGAGCACAGTTCCGTGTCGTGTTCAGTTACGGATCCTTCTGGAAGACATACAATCGTATGAAAAAGTTTGGGCACCCCTGACAATTTCCATGTTTAACCCTTTATAAATAATTGGGTGTTTGGATCAGCAATTTCATTTTGATCTATCAAATAACTGATGGACACAGTAATATTTCAGTAGTGAAATTAGGTTTATTGGATTAACAGAAAATGTGCAATATGCATCAAAACAAAATTAGACAGGTGCATAAATTTGGGCACCCCAATAAAAAAAATCACATCAATATTTGTTACAGCCTCCTTTTGCTAAAATAACAGCCTCTAGATGCTTCCCATAGCCTCTAATGAGTGTCTGGATTCTGGATGAAGGTATTTCGGAACATTCCTCCTTACAAAACATCTCCAGTTCAGTTAGGTTTGATGGTTGCCGAGCATGGACAGCCCGCTTCAAATCATCCCACAGATTCTCAATGATATTCAGGTCTGGAGACTGGGATGGCCATTCCAGAACATTGTACTTGTTCCTCTGCATAAATGCCCGGGTAGATTTTGAGCAGTGTTTTGGGTCGTTGTCTTGTTGAAATATCCAGCGCCGGCGTAACTTCAACTTTGTGACTGATTCTTCAACATTATTCCCAAGAATCTGCTGATATTGAGTGGAATCCATGCGACCCTCAACTTTAACAAGATTCCGAGTACCGGCACTGGCTACACAGCCCCACAGCATGATGGAACCCCCACCAAATTTGACTGTGGGTAGCAAGTGTTTTTCTTGGAACGCTGTGTTCTTTTGCCGCCATGCATAACGTCCCTTGTTATGACCAAATAACTCAATCTTTGTTTCATCAGTCCACAGCACCTTATTCCAAAATGAAGCTGGCTTGTCCAAATGTGCGTTTGCATACCTCAAGCGACTCTGTTTGTGGCGTGTGCAGAAAAGGCTTCTTCTGCATCACTCTCCCAAACAGCTTCTCCTTGTGCAAAATGCGCTGAATTGTTGAACGATGCACAGTGACACCATCTGCAGCAAGATGATGTTGTAGGTCTTTGGAGGTGGTCTGTGGGCTGTTTTTGACCGTTCTCACCATCCTTCGCCTTTGCCTCTCCGATATTTTACTTGGCCTGCCACTTCTGGCCTCAACAAGAACTGTGCCTGTGGTCTTCCATTTCCTCACTATGTTCCTCACAGTGGACACTGACAGCTTAAATCTCTGCGATAGCTTTTTGTAGCCTTCCTCTAAACCATAATGTTGAACAATCTTTGTTTTCAGGTCATGTGAGAGTTGTTTTGAGGCCCCGATTTTGCCACTCTTCAGAGGAGAGTCAAAGAGAACAACAACTTGCAATTGGCCACCTGAAATACCTTTTCTCATGATTGGATGAACTTGTCTATGAAGTTCAAGGCTGAATGAGCTCACCAAACCAATTGTGTGTTCCAATTAATCAGTGCTAAGTAGTTACAGGTATTCAAATCAACAGAATGACAAGGGTGCCCACATTTTTGCATATCCTATTTTTCACATCTGATTTAATTTCATACAACTTAATATTGCTACACTAAACATCTTTGTCTGGACAATACCCCAGTACTCAGCTTTTATTAGAAAATGAATGGCATGCCACTGTGATCATTTTCTGTGACGACAGAGTAAATTGATATGCTGCCTCAGAGGGGTGCCCAAACTTTTTCATACGACTGTATATTGTGAAGAGCAGACATGTCTTTCTTGTGGAATCTATCAGCTCCATTACATCTATTCTATTAAAAATGTTATCTGTATTATTTTCTTTTTATTGATTATATTTCCCCTGACAGTGTGATCGATTGACATTTTGTTAGCATGTCCACTGCTGCTTGTATTGAAAGCAATGTGATTGATAGACATTTTGTTAGCATGTGCACTGTTGCTTGTATTGAAAGCAATGTGATTGATGGACATTTTGTTAGCATGTGCACTGCTGCTTGTATTGAAAGCAATGTGATTGATAGACATTTTGTTAGCATGTGCACTGCTGCTTGTTTTGAAAGCAGTGTGATTGATGGACATTTTGTTAGATGTGCACTGCTGCTTGTATTGAAAGTAATGTGATTGATAGACATTTTGTTAGCATGTGCACTGTTGCTTGTATTGAAAGCAGTGTGATTGATGGACATTTTGTTAGCATGTGCACTGTTGCTTGTATTGAAAGCAGTGTGATTGATGAACATTGTGTTAGCATGTGCACTGTTGCTTGTATTGAAAGCAGTGTGATTGAGGGACATTTTGTTAGCATGTGCACGGCTGCTTATATTGAAAGCAGTGTGATCGATGGACATTTTGTTAGCATGTGCACTGCTGCTTGTATTGAAAGCAATAAGTAAAAACAGAAAAAGAAAGCATTATGACAGTCCTTTTTATCCACTGCTTCTGTTCTAAGAAGGATATATTCCACCTCATCTAAAGCAACTACACGTTACATGTAAACAAATATTACCTTCAGCCTCGAAGCAAAACTGTATCTAGTTTGAAATATACTTCACTATCAGTGTAGCCTGGGTACCAGTATGTTTATCGAACATTCCACTACTTGTACTGCATGTCATATGTTTTTTTTTTTTTTTTTGATTTTGTGCACAATATTTAATTTTAAAAGCCTGCTATATTAAATGAAGTGCCCTTCAATAAAGACCAAATGGAACATTCAACAAATCAGTTTTTATATGAATAAAGTCTTAAAACTGCCACTGCTTTTTACTTTGCCATTATCTGCCATTATCTGCTGTTATGTGGTGGGAAACTGAGCGGGTCGAGCATAACACGACATCCCTGTTACCCATAGAAAGACAGGCTAGAAATACTTATTTTATTTAACCTCTTGAGATGGGAAACATTTTTTCATTAAGTTGAACATGTGCTCTTTATGAAAGAATGTTACATTTATGTGAAATCTGGAGAAAAAAATCTGGAAGTTACATACTGAAACAACAATCATAAAGTTACACATTTACCAAACTGAAAGAGAAAGTAACTTTTGAGGAGTCGTTATACCGCACTGAGCCAGGACAAGTGATGAGTGTTAGGTCAGCGTGTGGAAGAAAGATGTCTTATCTTATATTATCTGATCTTACCTTTTCATGTCCATAACGTCCTTGTCAAGGTAATTAAAACATACAAATGATTGACCATTTACTGGAATATAGAATAGAAAGAGTTTCACTGCAGAGATTCAAACATCTCGTGTCAACCTTCAGTACAGGTCAGTGACTCACTATTTGACAGGCTGTGCGTTTGTATGACTGTCTTTGGACCAGGCTTAGTAAGACCTGGATCCTTGTTGAAATAAGACATTTCTTGACTAAGTTACTTCTAATCTTAAATGTGTGAGGTGAACCTTTGCCACCGTAAGACGAATGGAGAAATAGAAAGTCACATTTAGAACATTAGGACAGAGCTGAATTATGTCATTGCGCTTCTGTATTACTGTCATTGGAACAGGAACAGTTCGTCCTGGGTTCTTGTTAATCTCTTGTATCATATTTGACTGATTTCTCTCTCGTTTTTAGATATGGGGTGTGAGTGTGAGAATAAGAAAAGATGGCTGGTTGGTGTTTTTGTATCTTTGGTGTTGATCATCTTGTTGATCGTCTGTCTTTACTATGCAGTGGTGAGTTATTTATTCACTCTTCATTTATTATATTATACATATTTAACTGTCATTGATTGCCCTCGATCAGTGTTTACCAAACTCTATTACAAGCACCTTCATCGTGGGGTAGGCAAGCCATCGCTCCATCATACAACCCATCCTGGGGTAGCCAAGCCATCGCTCCATCATACAACCCATCCTGGGGTAGCCAAGTCATCGCTCCATCATACAACCCATCCTGGGGTAGGCAAGCCAAGGCTCCATCATACAACCCATCCTGGGGTAGCCAAGCCATCGCTCCATCATACAACCCATCCTGGGGTAGCCAAGCCATCGCTCCATCATACAACCCATCCTGGGGTAGCCAAGTCATCGCTCCATCATACAACCCATCCTGGGGTAGCCAAGCCATCGCTCCATCATACAACCCATCCTGGGGTAGCCAAGCCATCGCTCCATCATACAACCCATCCTGGGGTAGGCAAGCCAAGGCTCCATCATACAACCCATCCTGGGGTAGCCAAGCCATCGCTCCATCATACAACCCATCCTGGGGTAGCCAAGCCATCGCTCCATCATACAACCCATCCTGGGGTAGCCAAGTCATCGCTCCATCATACAACCCATCCTGGGGTAGGCAAGCCAAGGCTCCATCATACAACCCATCCTGGGGTAGGCAAGCCAAGGCTCCATCATACAACCCATCCTGGGGTAGGCAAGCCAAGGCTCCATCATACAACCCATCCTGGGGTAGGCAAGCCAAGGCTCCATCATACAACCCATCCTGGGGTAGGCAAGCCATCGCTCCATCATACAACCCATCCTGGGGTAGGCAAGCCAAGGCTCCATCATACAACCCATCCTGGGGTAGGCAAGCCAAGGCTCCATCATACAACCCATCCTGGGGTAGCCAAGCCATCGCTCCATCATACAACCCATCCTGGGGTAGCCAAGTCATCGCTCCATCATACAACCCATCCTGGGGTAGGCAAGCCAAGGCTCCATCATACAACCCATCCTGGGGTAGGCAAGCCAAGGCTCCATCATACAACCCATCCTGGGGTAGCCAAGCCATCGCTCCATCATACAACCCATCCTGGGGTAGGCAAGCCAAGGCTCCATCATACAACCCATCCTGGGGTAGGCAAGCCAAGGCTCCATCATACAACCCATCCTGGGGTAGGCAAGCCAAGGCTCCATCATACAACCCATCCTGGGGTAGGCAAGCCAAGGCTCCATCATACAATCCATCCTCACCACTACTGCTGTATGCAACTGTGATTTCAAGCACTGGACTGTTTCCATTAAAATAATCCTCTGGGATGTAGGGACCTGGCATGTCTTTATTTGACACTATGAAATGTTGTTTTTACAGTTCAAGCCGTTTGCGCTGGACATGGCCCCAGATTCTGTTGATGAGAAATATGATCGTTGCACAACGGAAATGTACACTAAGGCGGCCAAGTATCTCCAGGAAGAGAGAAATTCAAACTCAAAGTTCAATGAAGCCTGGAAGATAGCCAAACAAAAAGCAAAGTCACCTAAATATGGTCTGAACAGAGAGCATTCCATTGCTATGTATTTGTACACAAATAAAAATTAAAAAAACAAATCTAAATCACAATCCTTCTACTTTGACTTCAACAAAGCAGTTAGAAATGGCAAATCACTGTATGGAAAAACATTCCAGTACCAATCCCTGCACTTCTATCTGACTGATGCCATTCGCATCCTTAAACTAAGTCAAACAACATGTAGGACCACCTACCGTAGAACTGTGTTTTGATCAGAGTGTTGTTGACAAAGAGATCCGTTTCGGTTCTTTCACCTCAAGCTCTCAACTCAAAACCTTATACACTTTCGGTAACGTTTCCTGCTTTGAGATCAAAACATGTTTCGGGGCTAACCTGACATATTACTCTGCCTATGCAAATGAGAGTGAGGTTTTAATTCCGCCCTATGAGGTATTCAAAGTCACTGAAGTCCAGAAGAACCAGTGGTGTGAGGTTGTCTACAAGGTAGAGAGCACTAGATCTCAGAGCAACCTGAATTGTAGATTGCTAAATGGAGTGCAATCAAACCAGAGAGGGAGCTTTTTTCCATTCAGCAGAACATCAGATAAGCCTGCAGGCTTCATAATGCTCTATTTTATGTTCATATTTACTGATCATTCCCCAGCAATGTACAATGATACGTCATCTGAAACAAAGAAAACAGTTCCATCTGATTTGTGCTTTTACAAAGGTACAGCTCTCAGATCAATAGTAAAAGCCTGTTGAAAAGCTGCATTGCTTGCTCAGTTAAGATTGGTGTTTTATTTTCCTGACATTGTACAGTTCATCTGTGAATAGAAAAAAGAATGAGGCTTAACATGAATTGCAGCTTCTTTTGAAACCAACAAAGAAAAACATTGAGAATGAATACCTGAATACTGACACTTTTTATGTGCTATTATGCCTATGCATTAGATTTGAGATGTGATACGTTTTACACTTGTCTTGCCTGAAAGAAAATAAACAATAGGGAATTGAAGGGAATCAGACACACAATAGAACGACAGACAAAACATACACAAGCCAAACAACAAGAGGTTGTACCCCAATTTTATTTATTCTCATTCATAGTAACAACTTTATGTTGACTGTTGGATGGAGACTGAAAGAAAGATAGAGAACAGCAATATCAGCTAACAGAGATGTGATGGGAATCAGCAGGTAGTTCCTCAGAGTTAGTAGAGGAGAAGAGTACAGGCATACTGTGTGTGTGTGTGTGTGTGTGTGTGTGTGTGTGTGTGTGTGTGTGTGTGTGTGTGTGTGTGTGTGTGTGTGTGTGTGTGTGTGTGTGTGTGTGTGTGTGTGTGTGTGTGTGTGTGTGTGTGTGTGTGTTTTATTGTTATAACAGCAAGGCTCAATAGTAGTCCTGTTTAGAACATTGAAACACATTATAGGTGTTGAGCACAGAGGCATAAAAGACATGTGTTCCTCTCCCTCTACGTTCATCACTCTACAGAAGGGAACGGGAATGTGTTTTCAGTGTATTAAATGGTATCCCAGACAGGAACAATGGTATCCACCTCCATGAGTAAAAAGCATGACCGATGCAACAAACTATCAAAGTCTTTTTCCGTCATCACATCTTGTTTGATACATTATTCTATTAAAAGATGTGATTTCAATTCAGCAACACTCTATACATGCTTTGTGTTGGCTTGACTTTTGTATATACATTTTCACATTTCAAACCACCACACGTCTGTTTCAAACTGTAACAATGGTCACACAATGATATCAGCATTTCCTGTTTACGGTGGCCCCTCAGGGACAAACATCCACTTTGAAATCCCCTGCCCATAGTCCAGTTCTCTGCCTCACAACAATGGCAATAAAGCAGTGAATCCTTGAATCTCCAGACGTCAAGGGGTTGAACTGTAGAAGCTATAATGGAATATTTCCTGAGAAGCCAAAATGAAAGAGAGGTTTGGAGGACAAGGATGCCATGGATGACTGGAGCTCCAGTTTACAGATGTGGATTGGCGCTAGGCCTCTCGAGAGATGGCTAACTTTTTTTTCTCCCAACCTTCAGATCGACTTCTCTGTTCTGCACTGGACGGTGGAGACCTAGAAAACATCCACCCAGACAGAGAGCAGACAGACAGACAGGTAGCCTTTCAGCCACTTCATTCTCTGTCGGTTCTCGATCCTTATCCAACCGCCGGCCTGGCTGTTGAAAAGCTGAAAGAAGTCCTGTGCTCTCTCAATTCCTGGGAGAGTCGGCTTTTGTTAGCTGCTCTTTTCCTGTGACCAGTGCCCCCACAATGTCAAATCTCAGTAGGGTTTTAGATTAGAACACGGAAGAAAGGGGACTGGGGACTGACATAGAAATAAATAAAGATTGCAGAATGTCCATAGGTTCCATTGACATCATCATGTCAGCCATATTGGACTGGACTCTATGGTGACTGAGCAGTAGGAATGATCTTTGACACAGAGATGAGATGGGGATGAATTGAGATTGCTGTAGGATGAAGGGTATCAGAGATAAGTTTTAATACAGCTGGTTCGACTTAGCAGTTATGGATAAAATGTCATCAATCCAGTTTCAATTTAAAAAAAGAATTAAACATACACTGAGTGTACCAAATATTAGTAACACTTCCCTAATATCAAGTTCCACCCCCTTTTGCCCTTTAGAACAGCCCCAATTCGTTCGGGTTTGGACTCTATATGGTGTCGAAAGCATTCCACAGGGATGCTGGCTCATGTTGACTCCAATGCTTCCCACAGTTGTCAAGTTGGCTGGATATCCTTTGGGTGGTGGACCATTCCTGATACACACTGGAAACTGCATGAATAACCCAGCAGCATTGCAGTTCTTGACACAAACCAGTGTGCCTGGCACCTACTACCATACCCTGTTCGAAGACACTTCAATCTTTTGTCTTGCCCATTCACCCTCTGAGTGGCACACATACACAATCCATGTCTCAATTGTCTCAAGGCTTAACAATCCTTCTTTAACCTGTCTGCTCCCCTTCATCTACACTGATTGAAGTGGATTTAACAGGTGTCATCAATAAGGGATCATAGATTTCACCTGGATTCACCTGGACATTCAGTGTCTGCACATTCAAAGGTGCCATTTCTCTTTTAAACTTGAAAATGTACAACACATTCTTAATCTGGAAATTAGCAGTAGTTTGGATGTGTGTTTTTTTTTATAACAGATGGTCATTTAATCATAGAAGTGTCTAGAATTAAATGGCTATGGTTGCAGGAAAAAAAGGGCATAATATAACATAACTCTAACCCTCACCTTAACCAAACCCCTAACCTTAACCTAACTACAACCAACTAAGTTTTACATGGGTTCGCTGGTCAGTCATGTCCCTTTAGTTTTTCCCAGATACAAATGAATGGCTTTGTTGAGAACTCAATCCTTGGATTTGTTTCTCTATTAAACTGACAGTGACACAAAGTAAGGCTGGACAACAGTAGCTACTAACAGATATCACAGAGACACAGAGCTCTACTCCAGTAGGCTATACAGTAGCATGCAAAGGTGACAGAGGGCTTCAGGTTGGACAATACATTTAGTTGAACTACGTTCGATACTTAAAGCAGGTAAAATAGGGTGAAATGTTGTACATTGAACAATTCACGCAACAGTTTCCCAACACACATTGGCAATCAAAATCCATCAACAAGAGGATATTCCACTCTCTTCTCTTTTAAGCATTTCAAGGACACATTTTAAAGGGAATGGTTTTCTTGTATGTAGTGTACGACATAAACAATGATGGTGACTAGTCTGTTGCAGTCAAAAAGCACACAGGAACAACAAGGAAGAGAACCAAGCACTGTTTATGTCCAGTGACCCTTAGAAACCATGTCACGGGCAACATTTTATAACCTTATATCTCTGTCCATGTCCTCAGTCCTCGTCCTCATGTTGTTTTTCACTGAGGAGGGGCTTTGTCTTTTCACTGGCTCCGTCTTTCCCTGGAACCACGGACTCTGACCTACCTCCATCCTCCATCCACATCAGGGGGGCATCCTCAGTCCACCGGCCCGTCTAAAGCTCATCTCACACGGGCGTGGTCCGCCGGTTGACCCCGTCCTTCAGGTCATTGGGGAAGCAGTTGTGCAACTGCAGGAAATTGCCTGAGCCGTGCTCGGGGCTGTATGCGTTCTCCGGCACGCCCCCTTTCAGACCCCCCTCGCGGGTCAACGTGTACATGGTCAATTCTCCCAACGGCCCCGTTGCCGAGGTCCCACCCTTCAGCCTCGCCGGCGAGTTCTCCTGCGAAGCGTCAGAGGAGCGCGAGCTGGAGTGGGACGTCCGCCGGCGGAAGCGGTAACTGGGTATGCGTGAGTAGGGTGAGGAGGAGGACATGGAGCGGATGAAGTCGCGACGAGCATGGAAGCGGACCTCCTTGTTCTTCTCGATGTAGATGTTGACAGCCAGGACGGCCACCATCTCGGCCACGATGAAGGACAGCGCTCCGAAGTAGAAGGACCAGCCGTAGCTGTAGGTGTTCTTCTTGTCCTCATCGCGCTTGTCACTGGGGTCGCCGGCGTTGCTGGAGATGTAGACAATGATGCCAATGATGTTACTCAGGCCTGAGAGAGTTATAGAAAGACAGAAACACAGAGAGAGAGTGTATATGAGGGAGACACCGAAACAGAGACAGAGAGAGACAGAACATCAGACAATCTCTCAGCCCATTGGTTTTCCTATCAGGCTTCGGCCCTAACTTGAGGAACGTGTAATCAGACCTCTGGATAATACTAGTCATCAGTCAGAGATCCCAGGACACATCTTCTCTCTGGTCTGATAAGTAATGAACAGTCTTAATGATCGGTGCCACTTCTCTACATGACTGACCTCCCCAGCCCTAACACACTGCTCTAATGTATGTAGAGGACAGCGTATGGCCTTCTCAGCCTGCGCTGTGAATGGACTTCACAATTCAGACCGAGCACAGGTAACTGATGACGGTGTGTGTGTGTGTCAGGCCCTGAAGGGTGTGTGTGTGTCAGGCCCTCAAGGGCGTGTGTGTGTCAGGCCCTGAAGGGTGTGTGTGTGTCAGGCCCTGAAGGGTGTGTGTGTGTCAGGCCCTGAAGGGTGTGTGTGTGTCAGGCCCTGAAGGGTGTGTGTGTCAGGCCCTGAAGGGTGTGTGTGTGTCAGGCCCTAAAGGGGGCGTGGCTTACCTGCGGCTACGAACAAGATGCCGGCGCTAAGCAGGATGCTGTTCCTGCTGCTATAGATACGTCCCACGGCCAAACACAGCCCCCCCAGCATCAACAGACAGGTGCTGAGGATAGGAAACACACTGGACGCCCGCACAATACCTGGAGTAGAAAGAGGTATGGTTAGTCAAACACACACACACACACACATGCGCACACACACAAACACACACATGGACACACATACACACACTCTCTGGCACGACTAACAGTCAGAGGAAAAACTCCCTGCAGCTTTTTTCTGTACACACTGAGTGCTACTGTGGGTTTTAGATATTGAATAAAATCACTCTTTAAAGTCTAATGTCTTGGGGGAATATAAGAAAAAATAACCATAACTTAAAATGACGAGCAGTAACAACAGTTAGGATTACTACACACACAGTCATGAGGTCTGAACATTTATTAGAAGAGAAGTGGAGAAGAGAAGTGAAGTGAAGATGACAGGAGAGAGGAGAGGAGAGGAGAGGAGAGGAGAGGAGAGGAGAGGAGAGGAGAGGAGAGGAGAGGAGAGGAGAGGAGAGGAGAGGAGAGGTCAAGAACAGAAGAGACAATGACCACTCACGTAGGAGGTATTCTGAGCTGTCTGTGTCATAGTCGTTATCATCTGGGAAATGGTTGATACGGTAACAGCTCCCTACGTTAATCCCTGCAGGACATTGAAAGAAACATTGCATTGAATTTACACACCGTGAGTGAAACAGCTGAGGAACAGACCTCAGTTATTTTCTTACATCGTCAATCAAATCAAATGTTTTATAAAGCCCTTTTTACATCAGCAGATGTCAACAAATGCTTATACAGAAACCCAGCCTAAAACCCCAAACAGCAAGCAAAGCAGATGAAGAAGCATGGTGGCTAGGAAAAACGCCCTAGAAAGGCAGGAACCTAGTAAGAAACCTAGAGAGGAACCAGGCTCTGAGGGGTAAACAGTCCTCTTCTGGCTGTGCCGGGTGGATATTAAAAGAGTAAATGGAAATTAAGGCTAGATCGTTCTTCAGTCACAATGGTTGTAGAGGGTGCAACAGGTCAGCACATCTTCAGTAAATGTCAGTTGGACTTTCCTAGCCGAGCATTCCGAGGTCAGTAGGTGCGGTAGAGAGAGCGAAAGAGGGAGGGAGGGAGGGAGGGAGGGAGGGAGGGAATGAGGGAGGGAGGGAGGGAGGGTCGAAAACAGTAGGTCCGGGACAAGGTAGCACGGCTGGTGAACAGGTCAGGGTTTCATAGCCACAGGCAAAAAGGCAGAAACTGGAGCAGCAGCACAACTATAGTGGGGCAATAAAGTATTTAGTCAGCCATCAATTGTGCAAGTTCTACCACTTAAAAAGATGAGAGAGGCCTGTAATTTTCATCATAGGTGCACTTCAACTATGACAGACAAAATGAGAAAAAAAATCCAGAAAATCACATTGTAGGATTTTTAATTAATTTATTTGCAAATTATGGTGGAAAATAAGTATTTGGTCAATAACAAAAGTGTATCTCAATACTTTGTTATATACCCTTTGTTGGCAATGACAGAGGTCAAACGTTTTCTGTAAGTCTTCACAAGGTTTTCACACAATGTTGCTGGTATTTTGGCCCATTCCTCCATGCAGATCTCCTCTAGAGCAGTGATGTTTTGGGGCTGTTGCTGGGCAACACGGACTTTCAACTCCCTCCAAAGATTTTCTATGGGGTTGAGATCTGGAGACTGGCTAGGCCACTCCAGGACCTTGAAATGCTTCTTACGAAGCCACTCTTTCGTTGCCCGGGCGGTGTGTTTGGGATCATTGTCATGCTGAAAGATCCAGCCACGTTTCATCTTCAATGCCCTTGCTGATGGAAGGAGGTTTTCACTCAAAATCTCACGATACATGGCCCCATTCATTCTTTCCTTTACACGGATCAGTCGTCCTGGTCCCTTTGCAGAAAAACAGCCCCAAAGCATGATGTTTCCACCCCCATGCTTCACAGTAGGTATGGTGTTCTTTGGATGCAACTCAGCATTCTTTGTCCTCCAAACGCAACGAGTTGAGTTTATACCAAAAAGTTATATTAGACCTGAGGCATGGTTCTAGGTCTCTGGTCCTCAGAGCGAGGGAGCGGAAGAGAGAGAGACAGAGAGAGAGACAGACAGAGACAGACAGAGACAGACAGAGACAGACAGAGACAGACAGAGACAGACAGAGACAGACAGAGACAGACAGAGACAGACAGAGAGAGACAGAGACAGAGAGACAGAGAGACAGACAGACAGAGAGACAGACAGACAGACAGACAG
Source organism: Salvelinus fontinalis (assembly GCF_029448725.1). NCBI lineage: Eukaryota > Metazoa > Chordata > Actinopteri > Salmoniformes > Salmonidae > Salvelinus > Salvelinus fontinalis. The sequence continues at coordinate 18,864,876 of NC_074698.1, forward strand.
ACAGACAGACAGACAGACAGACAGACAGACAGACAGACAGACAGAGAGAGGGGGAGAGAGAGAGAGAGATGTAAGAATTAGATGCAGCATACTTAAGTTCACACAGGAAACCAGATAAGACAGGAGAATTTCGCCAGATAGGACAGACTGACCCTAGCCCCCCAGCACATAGACTATTGCACAATATACACAGGAGGCTGAGACAAGAACTTGGCAAGAACTTGGCCGTGTAGACAAAGTGTTTCCAATCTCTCCAAAAGAATGTGGTGATTGATGGTGTCAAAAAGTGGTACTAAGGTCTAAAAGCACGAGGACAGAGGTAGAGCCTCGGTCTGAGGCCATTAAAAGGTCATTTACCACCTTCACAAATACAGTCTCAGTACTATGATGGGGTCTAAAATCAGACTGGAGCGTTTCGTATACATTATTTGTCTTCAGGAAGGCAGCTTTTTAAAACATGTTTGAGAGGAATGAGTGGGAGATTCGATACAGGCCGTTAGTGGGGGGGGGGGGGGGGCAGGCTTTGGCATTTTCAGGAGAGGCTTCATTACTGCCCCATTTAGTGAGTCTGATACACATTATGTTCAACATAGGAGGGCCAAGCACAGGAAGTAGCTCTTTCAGTAGTTTAGTTGGAATAGGGTCCAGTACAGTGATGTGTATTCATGGCTGCCATTTCATTTTTTTCAAATCGCAACAGGCTGAATATATCTCACAAGAGAAAGCATCAGAGCGAAACAGAGTCTCTCTGTTTCTCTACGTGTAGGTCGTCTATCTGATGCTGTCTGGTCCAAACCAATATGACATTGTTGCCGCCCGTAGCATTGAATCCAAGGGAAGCCAGCAAGCATCTGGCCTCCATTGAAAAAAAAAATAGACAAAACTAGCCAATCATCGTTGAGCTAAACTGAGCGACCTCAGCTGTGCATGGTCCAGGTGCATAAAAAGTGTTAACTATCAAATCCCATTGAGAGCATACGCAATTGACAGAAAAACTTTACTTGTTGCTTCTTGTTGTGTTGTTTTCCCCCGGTAGCTAGCTAGCCAGCTAGTTAAAATTGGCCCTTTCCTAAATTAGCCATGGATGGAGATAGGGATTTGGAGTTTGGTTTTACTTAATTCTCTGTACTGGCTAATGATTAAAATGATGGAAGTTCAATATGTAGCTAGATGTAGAAGGCTAATGTTAACTAGCTAATGTTGCCCATAAATGGAAGTTAGGCTAGCGAGCAAGTACTTTAGCCAAGTAGCCTAGGACAGCAAAAGATAGCTTGTACTGTATGACAGAGCGCTAAGCCGTTTCGTGACCATAAAAGAGAGGAGGATGGCATTGGAGTTTCTCTACAAGTAGAGTGAGTCAACATGTTTTTCTACTTGCACGAACGCTCACACAGAAATCAGAACCATGGACAGCCATATCATAATAAGCTTACGTTGATTGGACTGTTTTGGGTATGTTTTAGTTGTCACTGTATTAGACTAAGCAGAGGTGATTTGATGATGTTGAAATGTTGAAGTTGAAATGGTGTTGGAATAGTGGAGCTCCTGTTTTCTTTGTGACTTGCTGTAACTCTCTGTGGTTCTAAATCAATAGTTGTTTAGTGGTCTGAAAATATCAGAAACATTAACTTTCTTGACTATGCTGTAGGTCATGTAACTATCTGTTACTGTACATGCAATATGCTTTGTGGACTTCACTGGACAGAGGTGGCTTCCTCAGTGATTTTACCCACACACTGCTTCTGGTCCAGTCGACAGCTGGAAGGTTTAGAGGCCATGACTATTTTCGTGAATGTGTTGAGAGATACAAGATAAAAGAACTTGAGTGTCTGCATTGATCCTAGGTCCTGGCAGTTCTGTGCAGACTCAGGACAACCGAGTTTTGGAGAAATAGGCAGATTCAAAGAGGAGTCCGTAATATGCTTTCTAATGATCATGATCTTTTCATCTAAGAAGTTAATGAATTCATCACTGCTGAAGCGAAGGCCACCCTCTCTTGGGGAATGCTGCTATTTAGTTAGCTTTGCAACAATATCAAAAATACATGTTGGATGGATTTTATTCTCCTCAATCAGGTTGGAAAAGTAGGCTGATTGAGCAGCAGTGAGGGCTCTTCAAAACTGCACGGGACTGTCTATATTTACACACAGTGTGTGAAAAAGCTGAGGAACTGACCCCGGTTCATTTCTTACACATTAGACTAATACAGTACTTGAAGATAAGGGCACCAGGGGGACAATATAAGATAATAGAAACTGGCATCTCATTTAAAAAATATATTGCCTTCCTCCTATTGAAAAGCTCTAGATTCTCATAACTTAGTGATGAATAGCACTGTAGGACACAATAGGACACCATCTTTTATTCATCCACTATAACAAACTGGTTAACACTGAGATATTCATCCACTATAACAAGCTGGTTAACACTGAGATATTCATCAACTATAACAAGCTGGTTAACACTGAGATATTCATCAACTATAACAAGCTGGTTAACACTGAGATATTCATCTACTATAACAAACTGGTTAACACTGAGATATTCATCTACTATAACACGCTGGTTAACACTGAGATATTCATCCACTATAACAAGCTGGTTAACACTGAGATATTCATCCACTATAACAAGCTGGTTAACACTGAGATATTCATCTACTATAACAAGCTGGTTAACACTGAGATATTCATCCACTATAACAAGCTGGTTAACACTGAGATATTCATCTACTATAACAAGCTGGTTAACACTGAGATATTCATCTACTATAACAAGCTGGTTAACACTGAGATATTCATCTACTATAACAAACTGGTTAACACTGAGATATTCATCTACTATAACAAACTGGTTAACACTGAGATATTCATCCACTATAACACGCTGGTTAACACTGAGATATTCATCCACTATAACAAGCTGGTTAACACTGAGATATTCATCCACTATAACACGCTGGTTAACACTGAGATATTCATCCACTATAACAAGCTGGTTAACACTGAGATATTCATCCACTATAACACGCTGGTTAACACTGAGATATTCATCCACTATAACAAGCTGGTTAACACTGAGATATTCATCCACTATAACACGCTGGTTAACACTGAGATATTCATCCACTATAACAAGCTGTTTAACACTGAGATATTCATCCACTATAACACGCTGGTTAACACTGAGATATTCATCCACTATAACAAACTGGTTAACACTGAGATATTCATCTACTATAACAAACTGGTTAACACTGAGATATTCATCCACTATAACACGCTGGTTAACACTGAGATATTCATCCACTATAACAAGCTGGTTAACACTGAGATATTCATCCACTATAACACGCTGGTTAACACTGAGATATTCATCCACTATAACAAGCTGTTTAACACTGAGATATTCATCCACTATAACACGCTGGTTAACACTGAGATATTCATCCACTATAACAAGCTGGTTAACACTGAGATATTCATCTACTATAACAAGCTGGTTAACACTGAGATATTCATCTACTATAACAAGCTGGTTAACACTGAGATATTAATCTACTATAACAAACTGGTTAACACTGAGATATTCATCTACTATAACAAACTGGTTAACACTGAGATATTCATCCACTATAACACGCTGGTTAACACTGAGATATTCATCCACTATAACAAGCTGGTTAACACTGAGATATTCATCTACTATAACAAACTGGTTAACACTGAGATATTCATCCACTATAACACGCTGGTTAACACTGAGATATTCATCCACTATAACACGCTGGTTAACACTGAGATATTCATCCACTATAACAAGCTGGTTAACACTGAGATATTCATCCACTATAACACGCTGGTTAACACTGAGATATTCATCTACTATAACAAGCTGGTTAACACTGAGATATGGAGCTCATGGAGCGCTTGTTCAACTGAACTTCATCTCCTCCTTGGTGGCGGAATACATTATTCCATTACTCCCCCTCTTGGTTCGTACACTGGTGTCAGAAGTGGGATTGTGAGGAAGTGGAAAAGAATGTGAGGAATGGTTTGTCCTCAGACCTCGATGGTGTGTTCAACGCGACAAGGGGATGTTTGGCTCACCTCAACCCATTACCTTTTCCCTATATTGGCTTTAGATAAAGCAGCAAGCAGCCGATGAGAACCTCATCTAAGGTGAGGTGAGGCAATGGTTATTTGTTCTGGCTTCCAAAAAGGTGCAGTCAATGCCCTGCGTCTCTCTGGGGCTTGCAAATTAAGATTCCAGCTCATTGCACAACATGTAAATCGTGGGCCACCACAAAGCCAATTTGAGTTAGATGCTGGAGGAACAACACACACACACACACACAAACATACACACACTGACATTACACCACAGTGTGATTAAGAATGCATTACCCAGAGGTATTTCGTGCATTTCAGTGCATGTCCAAATTCATCTGAGGTGAATCTCTGATTGGTTGAGCTCAGGGAAAACAACCACCTTATTGGAACAACAAAGGAGTGGGCTCTCTGATGGCTTTAAGTACCTGTCTCTGTGTGTGTGTGTGTGTGTGTGTGTGTGTGTGTGTGTGTGTGTGTGTGTGTGTGTGTGTGTGTGTGTGTGTGTGTGTGTGTGTGTGTGTGTGTGTGTGTGTGTGTGTGTGTGTGTGTGTGTGTGTGTGTGTGTCTGTTGGGTAGGGGAGAGACCTATTGCTGTAATATTGTACACACTCAGGGGAGGGAGGGAGGGAAGGAGGGAGGGAAGAGGAGGAGGTGGAGGGATTAGGGTGGAGGCGGGAAGGAAGATGAGGAGGAGGGAAGAGGAGGAGGTGGAGGGATTAGGGTGGAGGAGGGAAGTAACATGAGGAGGAGGGAAGAGGAGGAGGTGGAGGGATTAGGGTGGAGGAGGGAAGGAAGATGAGGAGGAGGGAAGAGGAGGAGGTGGAGGGATTAGGGTGGAGGAGGGAAGGAAGATGAGGAGGAGGGAAGAGGAGGAGGTGGAGGGATTAGAGTGGAGGAGGGAAGGAAGATGAGGAGGAGGGAAGAGGAGGAGGTGGAGGGATTAGGGTGGAGGAGGGAAGGAAGATGAGGAGGAGGGAAGAGGAGGTGGAGGGATTAGGGTGGAGGAGGGAAGGAAGATGAGGAGGAGGGAGGAGAAGGTTAATGGATACATAGTGTTGTTGTGGTATTGCTGTTCAGCCTCCAATTCAATAGACTACTTACCATCTCTGCCTTGGGCTGGACTGGACTGTACCTGAGTTTATTCGCAGTGTTGAGCACAGCCAGCACTCAGCAGTGTCACTGTCAACAGTTACTGTGGTGTGTGTGTTTGTGTGTTTGTGTGCTTGTTGCATGTGTCTTGAACGAATGTTATAAGATTCCATGGACACCTTTAACCATAGTGTTGTTGTGGTATTAACCATCTTATTTCCTCCCTCAGATCCCTAATGGCTGAACACCAGTGACAGGGTTGACACAGTTTCCTCCTGACTGTATAAAACCTTATTAGGTGAGTAACCACCAAGGAGGACCCTAACAGCTAGTCAGAGACCCAGGAGACCCTCTCTGTACACCCAGGGTGACTCACAGAGCAGGGGCCTTGAGACACACACATAGCCATTAACTGGGTCTGCTGTTTAATAAGGACCGTAAAATCACACAGTCTGTCTGTATGTTTATATGGCAAATAAACACCTCATGTAACTGATAATTGTCCCGAAGAAGAGCATCGTTACCCAGTAGTGGTGCGTGGGTGAAATCCCTGGGGAAGCCCCTCCCCCCATAAAAAGCCAAATTTCCACATACAGTATATGTTGTGATAATTGCATTGTTTGCTCTATAACCTGCTAGAACCACAGAGAGTTACAGCAAGTCACAAAGAAACAGGAGCTCCACTATTCCAGCACCATTTCAACTTCAACATTTCAACATCATCAAATCACCTCTGCTTAGTCTAATACAGTGACAACTAAAACATACCCAAAACAATTTTGTACAATCAACGTAAGCTAAATAAGATGTCGCAGTGCATGGTTCTGATTTCTCGCTGTGTGTGTGTGTGTGTGTGTTTATTTAGGTGGAAAAAAACATGTTGACTCACTCTACTTGTAGAGAAATGCCAATGCCATCCTCCTCTCTTTCATGTTGACAAATGACTCTGTCATACAGTACATACTTTTAGTTTTGTTGCCCTAGGCTTCCTGGCTAAAATGCTTTCTCACTAGCCTAACTTCCGTTCATGGGCAACGTTAGCTAGTTAACATTAGCCTTCTACATCTAGCTACATATTCAACTTCCATCCTCTCAGACCAGGGGCACAATGTATGAATTAATGGTTGGATCAGAATCGCCGTTATAATCATTGGCCAGTATGGAGAATTAAGTAAAACCACAAGTCCAAATCCCTATCTCCATCCATGGTTAATTTAGGAAAGGGCCAATTTTTTCTAGCTAGCTAGCCACTAAAGGACAACAACACAATGAGATGCAACAATTAAAGTTGTTTCTGTCAATGACGTATGCTCTCAATGCGATTTGATAGGAGTGAAGCCAAATCCAAACTGGCTTCTTTTGACACTCAGTTTAGCTCAATGCTGATTGACTATTTTACACTTTTTTGTTAAGGGAGGCCAGATGCTCACTGGCTTCCCTTGTCTTCAATGCTACGGGTGGTAACAATGTCATACACTTTATGACCAGACCGCATCAGATAGATGGTCTACACGTAGAGAAACAGAGAAGTGCTGTTTCACTCGCTCGGATGCTTTCTCTGGTGAGATACATTCAGCCTCTTGCAAATTGAAGGAAAATTATGAAAACACAGAGACGAAAGATAAATAATTGAATGTTTTTTTAATTTTGGGGTAAGCCTGGCTTCTCTTGGCATCAATGAATACACACCACTGTCGTTACCAGGACTGTTATTCTCATCTGTGTTTTGTTCTTTCTAACAAAAGCGATGTTTGGACATGACAATGACATTGCTGGAATGGACATAACGGGTGAGCAGTCATTTATTTATGTCCAGCATTTCCCCTCTCTTGCCTCCTCACCCATCTCATCTCCTCCCTCCCCCAGAGCGTCTCACTCAGACCCCAGCTCCAACCTCCCCAGTCTGTCTGCCGCCATGGCCCCTTCCACCTGTGTGTGTGTGTGCGTGTGTGTCTGTCTAGGGGAAAAGGTAAAGAGAATATTGCATCTGATTTGTAATCCGATTAGAGACAGAGGCTCCTGGGCTTGTGATTTACGAGCGGTGGTTATCAGTCTAATGTCTAAGGTGTGTGTGTGTGTGTGTGTGTGTGTGTGTGTGCGTGCGTGCGTGCGTGCGTGCGTGCGTGCGTGCGAGAGAGAGAGAGAGAGAGAGAGAGAGAGAGAGAGAGAGAGAGAGAGAGAGAGAGAGAGAGAGAGAGAGAGAGAGAGAGAGAGAGAGAGAGAGAGAGAGAGAGAGAGAGACAGACAGACAGCGTGTGAGAGAGAGACCAGTCCCTGAGGCCTTCCTTGGAGACCACCGCTGGGCACATTCTCTCCATGGCAACCCCAGTTCTGTTCCAACAGCCTGATTTCCATAATGTCTCTAAGGATGCCTTTGACATCTTCATTGTGCTTTAGTACAGCTGGCAACCACCGACAGCCTGTCACATGACTCCCTGTCAACAGCCCCCTAACCCCTCAAGAAATATATCCCCATACACACACCTGTCTATACCTGTTGTTTACGAAGCATGTGTCAAATACATTTTGATTTGAAACACAAAACACAGATATTACATCATGTACCCACACACACATGCCCTGTGAGTGAAACAGCTATCACAGCACATCATTGCTGTGGGTGACAGAGTGATGTACTTTGTCATTATTGTGAATTAACTCAGCTCAGCCAATAACGAAAAAGCCTCAGTGGAATAAGCCAATCGCAATACAGTATCACAGCATCATATCCTACACTCTCTCAACTCTCCCTGGTGTCTACCCTGCCTTTTTCCTATCCTCAAGACATATCATCTCTCCAGTTGAATATTTTAATGGGCAGATTAATTAAGGAAACCCTCCAAATGAACATCAATACATATATCTATAATATATAGTATAGACACATCATTAATACAGCCTGGGGGCTATAATGTAATGGTACATGAGGTGGCTGTATAGTACAGTCAGTGAATGTAAGGCAGAGTCCCAAATGTCACCTTATTTCCTTTAAAGTGCACTACTACGCTACTTTCAACCAGGGACCATATGTCTCTGGTCAAAAGTAATGCACTACATAGGGAATAGGGTGTGATTTGGGACTCCTTACATTCACTGACTGTACTATACAGCCGCATAGTATACCATTACATCATGAAAAGGGGCCAGTGAGGCTGTGGGTTGGAGTCTATCAGGGGGAGTAATCTGGTTTTATAGAGCTGTAAACAGATAGGACACTGTTCCCCAGCCTATAAAACAACCAGCCACTGTTCCCTGGTCCTCTCAGGTGGTAGCATAGAAATGTAATTACTAGAAGGGACAATTATTCTGTGATGGGTGGTCCAGCTCCCAGCGGCCATATTAATCTGTTTCTATGGTGGTATAGGCAGCTGGAAGTGCTAAAGGCTGGGATCGCTAGAGGTGCGACTTAATAGTGCAGACTGGCTTCCTCTCCTTGTCTCCTTTCCTTCATCTTCACCAACGTGAATACCGGGATGCATCTCAATAGGCTAAAGTGGCTTTTTCTCCTTGTCTCTTTTCCTGCATCTGCAGTCTGTTACAATGGGATAAAACTGGATAGGTTAAATTTAAGTCACCGGTAAGGATCCTCCATTTCCCATTCAAACCTGTGTTTTCAGATCAGTACAACTGAATGAGAGGAGGTGAGGATGAGGTGAGGAAGCCACTTTAGACTATTGAGATGCACCCAGCATCTCCATAGTTTCCAGCCCACCCACATAATAAACTGGCTCTTAGGTTTGAGCTTCAAAACTAAATATAGGAATAAATGAATCATTCAGTAATGATAGAGTTTGAGTGGCGGTTCACCGATTGAAATGTCACCTGTGTGTAATTTGTAACACATGGAACCAAGCAGCGCTCCACCTGATTTTGTACTCCATTGGCCTATAGTTAGTCATCAGGGTTCAAATGTTATGGTGTTGTCCCCTTATTGGCTCAATAGACCCCCATATAAACTCAGCAAAAAAAGAAACGTCCCTTTTTCAAGACCCTGTCTTTCAAAGATAATTCGTACAAATACAAATAACTTCACAGATCTTCATTGTAAAGGGTCTAAACAATGTTTCCCATGCTTGTTCAATGAACCATAAACAATTAATGAACATGCACCTGTGGAACGGTTGTTAAGATACTAACAGCTTACAGACGGTAGGCAATTAAGGTCACAGTTATGAAATCTTAGGACACTAAAGAGGCCTTTCTACTGACTCTGAAAAACACCAAAATAAAAATTCCCAGGGTCCCTGCTCATCTGCGTGAATGTGCCTTAGGCATGCTGCAAGGAGGCATGAGGAATGCAGATGTAGCCAGGGAAATAAATTGCCATGTCTGTACTGTGAGACGCCTAAGACAGCGCTACAGGGAGACAGGACGGACAGCTGATCGGCCTCGCAGTGGCAGACCACGTGTAACAACACTTGCACAGGATCGGTACATCCAAACATCACACCTGCGGGACAGGTACAGGATGGCAACAACAACTGCCGGAGTTACACCAGGAATGCACAATCCCTCCATCAGTGCTCAGACTGTCCGCAAAAGGCTGAGAGAGGCTGGACTGGGGGCTGTAGGCCTGTTGTAAGACAGGTCCTCACCAGACATCACCGGCAACAATGTCGCCTATGCGCACAAACCCACCGTCACTGGACTAGACAGGACTGGCAAAAAGTTATCTTCACTGACGAGTCACGGTTTTGTCTCAACAGGGGTCATGGTCGGATTCGTGTTTGTCGTCGAAGGAATGAGCGTTACACCAAGGCCTGTTCTCTGGAGCGGGATCGATTTGGAGGTGGATCGGAGGGTGAGGCCTAGGGCCATTCCCCCCAGACATGTCCAGGAACTTGCAGGTGCCTTGGTGGAAGAGTGGGGTAACATCTCACAGCAAGAACTGGCAAATCTGGTGCAGTCCATAAGGAGGAGATGCACTGCAGTACTTAATGCAGCTACCGACTGTTACTTTTGATTTTGACCCCCCCCCCCCACATGTCTGTGGAACCTGTTCAGTTTATGTCTCAGATGTTGAATCTTGTTATGTTCATACAAATATTTACACATGTTAAGTTTGCTGAAAATAAACACAATTGACAGTGAGAGGACGTTTCTTTTTTTGCTGAGAGGAGAGGAGAGGAGAGGAGAGGAGAGGAGATGGAAGGTGGAGAAGGAAGGAAAAGGTAGAGATGAGAGGAAAACAGAGGAGAGTAGAAAAGTGGCAGTGCTGGTGGAAGTGAGAGCCCGGTGGCTAATTAGGACCCTTGCGGCCTTTCGGCGGACACATTTTAATTACAGACCTGTGAAGCATGCTGAGAATGCCAAGCGAGATTCAAAATAAGCTAATTATGAGCGCTATAGTGAGAAAGGAGCTGTCCAGTGCTGAACTTAAACTAACAAAAGACAAGGGTTTGATTTCAGCACCGGACAGCTTCTTACTCTCTGCTACAGCTAATAGCATAGATGGCAGGGATGCTGATGGGTGGGGATGCTGGACAAAAGGGATTTGTCTTCTGCTGACAAATGTATTCAAAGATTTACGGCACCCTACTCTGTGGACAGCGCTCAAGCTCTCTGCTCTGTCTGCTCTGTCTGTGAATGGAACCAGTGACTGGAACCAGTGATTGGAACACAAAGTGCTTGTGGAATAGTGATTTCCAGAGCACTAAATTGTGAATTTCTGAAATTACAATCACAAGGGAATAGAATTAAAGATAGCCATTGACCAATCAGAAGTTATAATTTGTGAAACATGCCGCTAGGCTACATCCTGCTTTTACATTTTTATCCCATGCATATACATGTCGAAAGAATGAACACTTGCTGAGCAGAACACTGAGAAATGAGCTGTCCAGTGTTGAAATGAAACTAGCACAGAGGCTAATAAGAACACATTAGTGGGCTGTGTTCATGCTAATAGCTCTTGCTATGTGCTACTTTAATTTCAACACTGGACAACTCAAGATTCACTCTGCTCAACAAGTGCTTACTGTCCCCATGTTTTAGATGTGTTACAATGTGTTTCTACGGTCTGGTGTCACAGCCGTTGACTCCTAGAGAGAGGCTGCATATCTCACACTTAATGCATGGACCTGGAAGTTGGATTGTGAGGTCAGGTGACAAATACCTTTTCGCACTGACCTAACTATCAATTGCATTACCCAGAATGCTTTTTCAAGTTTCAAGTTTTCAGCACAGATAGAACTATGAGCTAGATATTTCCCCAGATGTATAAATGTGAAGCATCCGGTTGACATTTCCACTCACTACCAAATATGGTGATGAGAGGATGCCCAGTGGCCCACATTCTGCTCATTTTCTCATCGATGAAACATTTGATCTTCATACAGTTTTCTTTTTCCAAACTACAATTTATAACAAACAGAGTGGACTGCGTTTTGTAAACTTTACCCATTCCCAAAGTTTCAAAAAATTCCATTGTTTAGATTTAGAAGGAGTGCAAGGGCGAATTGCACACAAACTTCACCAAGTAGGCGTTCCCTAGCCGAATTATGCAAATAAATATTGGAAAGTGCCACTAGTTCGTCCTTGGCTCTGCCCACTATCATTAATTTGCTCAGATGAAAACGACAGACTTTGGTCTATCTTGGGTTAGTAATAAAAACTCTTTGTTTTTATTGTCACTAGTAGGCCTGCAGTGAAATACTTTTCTTGCTTTCTCTTTCCCAACAATGCAGTAATCAAGAAGTAGGGCAAAAAAAGAAATACAAAAGTCAAGTAGAACCAAAACACACGAGAAATAGAAATGAGAAGAAAACGAGAACGTGAGTAAGCTATATACTGTACAGTGTCAGTTCCAGGGTCAGTTACGAGAACGTGAGTAAGCTATATACTGTACAGTGTCAGTTCCAGGGTCAGTTACAAGAACGTGAGTAAGCTATATACTGTACAGTGTCAGTTCCAGGGTCAGTTACGAGAACGTGAGTAAGCTATATACTGTACAGTGTCAGTTCCAGGGTCAGTTACGAGAACGTGAGTAAGCTATATACTGTACAGTGTCAGTTCCAGGGTCAGTTACGAGAAAGTGAGTAAGCTATATACTGTACAGTGTCAGTTCCAGGGTCAGTTACGAGAACGTGAGTAAGCTATATACTGTACAGTGTCAGTTCCAGGGTCAGTTACGAGAACGTGAGTAAGCTATATACTGTACAGTGTCAGTTCCAGGGTCAGTTACAAGAACGTGAGTAAGCTATATACTGTAAGGTGTCAGTTCCAGGGTCAGTTATGAGAACGTGAGTAAGCTATATACTGTACAGTGTCAGTTCCAGGGTCAGTTACGAGAACGTGAGTAAGCTATATACTGTACAGTGTCAGTTCCAGGGTCAGTTCCAATACCATATTTACAATGTGCAGGGATACTGGAGTGGTAGGGGTAGATATGTATAGGGGTAAGGTGACTAGGCATCAGGATATATGATAAACGGAGTAGCAGCAGTGTATATGATGGCTATTTTAAGTTACGTTTTTATTGTCATGTGCACTAGTACAGTGAATTGTGCACTAGTACAGTGAATTGTGCACCGTCAATTGGCCTTTCTTGCTTGCTCTAAGATCTGGCATGCGTCAACAACGCCTGGGCACAGTCTCTTCCTCTTGTGTTCTTATCTACTGATGATTGTCCCCATGACAACCGAGGGACACTTGTACACTCAAATGGCGTCTGGTGTGTTGATAGTGGTACATTTGATCTGTTAGCCTTGTAATACATGTTGATCTAAATGTCAGAAAGATTGTCTGAATAAATAGCATTTCTAGCCATAATGTACTGTACTGTAGATAGACTATAAATAGGCTATTCAGATATACAGTACTGTAGATAGGCCTATTTATAGTCTATCCAGATATATACAATAACTGTGGAACCTCTGTATGTGCAAGAACTGTAGTAAACAAACATAGCAGTCAAAAATAGGGAAAAACTTGTTTTCTTTTTTCCCTTTCCTTGATGGACGATGCAGCGCTTTTATAGGTTTTGGACCGTGGCGTCATAATGGATGCGAACATTTCGTCACACGTTTACATCATTCATACACATCAAGCACTGTTATCTTATTTGGTGTCTTAGATTTTTTTTGTTCCTGTTATGTTTACTACCGTGCTGTATGTTTACACGGAATAGATAGGCTATTTGCAGAGCTGAAAGAAACGACAGGGAATAGGATGTTGAAAAACGAAGGGGATGTATTGAAAAATCAACTAGGTGTCCTAATTAGACTATCATGGCCTGTAATATATTTGATAGCCTATAAAACCACGGATGTGTTGGAGAGCTATACCAATCATAGGCCTGCCATCATCCATGCTCATCAAACTTGCTCAGCCTTTCCTATTCCAGCTGTTTTTTTCCTGTAGAAAGCAGCCAGTAGGTGCAATAAAACACTGTGTGATAACCACATCAGAGATACTGCACTCCGGCTGCCAAGCCATTTGTAATCTCTGATGGGCCTGTCCGAGCCACGCCTGACTTTCAAAAAAGTACCTGCATCAGGCGCGTCCATGCGCTCGTGGATGTCTGTGGTGTGGAGCAGGCATGGATAGATCAGGAAAGATTCATAATGTGTGTTGGAATAGGAGCTGAACACACAGAAACAGACATAGGCTGCCTACCTTTTGGATGACATAAATTGATTATGCCGCCGAAGCCTCGTGTAAAATAACCTGGCTAATCTTGTAAACTTTTCTAGCTTTTTCAAATTGATAGTGTGTTAAAATGTTGTCCATATTTATAATTTCAACAGTGTTGCTTATTAGCAAATACATTCACTATCAGGAGGCCAACATTTTGTATGATGACGAATTCTGGCTTTAGTCTAAGTCAAACATTTTGGCCGCGCAGTTTATTCAGCACCACCGACAGCTGCTCGAGCGCTATGCTCTGCCTGCGATTGGAACACAACAAAGTGCTTCAAGAATAGTGACTTCACGCGCGCTAAATTATACATGTCTACTTGCTAGTGATATCCACACCCCTCAGCACACGTATTCTCAAATCATTACTAACAGCATTGAGGTCAGGAGTGACTGTGGGTTGACTGAAGGGACACTTGACTTGCAAATTGGGGTGGTAAGCCCTAAGGTCCCATGAAGATAAGACAACCTTGTCATATAGGCTAGGATAAATCCCAAGCCCTTGGAAAAAACTAAACAAGTACAGGTTAAAGTCTGATTTGTTGGACAGCGATTTCAGCAGCTTTGTTTCACCCACGTAAGCTAAACCACCTCAAATTATCATGGAACATTAGGTTACAGTATTCAAGTAGAGTTTGATACAAGAACCTAAACCTTGAAAACGTCTTAATTCCAATTGTTCTAAAAGGCTAACAGCAGTGGATGAATGGTAATATATTGTTGCCCTTGCCTCCGCATCTGACCAACTAGACTACGAGCCATGTAGGCCTATTGGGGGCTCTGGCCTATACACGACGTATTATCAAAATACTTAACATAAAACTACATTAAGCAAGCATGTCTAGCTATACCTATAAAAAAATATATGCATTTGTACATCTTTAATGGCATAAGAACATTATATTTTACTTTGTTTGGACAATGAGATCTCTGTACAGATTCGTCTTTATTTTTACAACCTAGTCTCTCATGTTTCCATAGCAATTAGAGAGACGTTGCCAAGCAACACCCTCAAATACAATAAAGACGTGAATGAAGGCAGAGCTCGTCCTGAAGGCAGGACTCATAAAGGTCCTCAGAGCGTCTTTAAGTTTAGGAAACAGCAACAGTGTAGTGAACATACCAACCAACTTCACTCTGTCAGTGATTTATAAACTTTTTAAACAAGTGTGTTGATAAACTTGTTTCCTCCATTATCTCCCATAATCCACTCATAGAATTAGAGCACCGTTTCTGATAGAAACGTATTCCCTGTATTTAAACTAGATCATTCTTACGGCCAACACCTTCTGCGTTTCGTGTATGTGTCATGCTCATATCACTGCCAATCAGTCCTTATTAAAGACTACCATATTTACTCTCACCCTGTTTGGCGCGCGTAAAAACACACTCTTTGACGGCGTTAAGTCTTCCTCTCTCTTAGCGAAGAGAAGCCAATACAGTTGATAGTAGAAACAAAACAGCACTTCTATGAGACAGACAATTACCTTGATCATTCTTCCTCCAAATATGTAACATGAAGCCAAATACTTTTCCCTTTTCTGTTTTTAATATATTAGGCTACCCGTAAGCACCCTTTCTCCACATGAACTCAACATGACTTCACATTACCAAAGTATAATAGAAAGAGTAACCTATTTCAGCTTGCCTTACCTTCAATACAACAGATTCTCCACAGCCCAGAGTGCGTAAGATCTCCCCTTGCCTTCTTGGGTTGTGACTGGGTGTCATCCGTACTGGCATTGGTTGCGTTGCATATGTATGCCCGTGAGTACAGCCAGTAGTCCGTCCCGATGGCTATGGTCATGAGGCTGAAAGCGGCGAAAGCCCCCACGGTAGCCAGCAGTGTCTGAACCCCACGGTCACACCACGCCATGGCGCTTCATATTATTCAACAGAGCCCCGTCTACACACACCTGTAGAGCGTCACGGCGCGGCGGGTCATCTGGTCATACCGCATGTCCACTGCGCTTTGCTCGCTCCTCTCTCCTATCCAAGGATCTGAGACGTAGGCTACGTGTTGACTATGGGTGACACCGGATCAAAATGTTCACTTGGAGCTGTAGCGCTCACTCCGTGTGACAGCCAGCTTGAGTGATCCGAACGGGAGAGAAATCGGTGTCCACACTGATCTGACGCGCCCAGACAGCCCACATGTTTGGCCATTCATATTTTCTGAATCGCCTGATATTTAACCCCAGGTTGATTTTATGTTCCTGGTTTGCTCCTAACCTATATACCAACTTTTATTGGAATCATAACCTATCAATATCACTGATCTATGGAGAGATGTCACTAGGAAGGGAGGGGCTGCAGAGAAATAATGACAGTCCGGTATTGACATCTCTCTCTGTGATCTACCTCTCAAGCCAGTTCAAGCCTGGTTCATGTGTCAAAGACATGGAGACCTGAATTACCCTCCTAAACCCCAGATATCTGGCACGAGATATCACCCAGATACGTGGTGCTTACCAGTATTGTCTTAGACCTACTCTCACTACTGACTGCTGCCCCCAATGCCACTGTAACTTAAGCCTCTGAAAACGAAAATGGCGACAGTCACTCGTATTCTTGATTATAATTTAAGCTAAACAGACTGGCAATCAGGATAGCTCAAGCCCTCTGTGCAGGCTGTTAAAAATGCACTTAGATGTTTACTGAGTACATGTTACTATCAAGCACACTATAAATCACAGCAGACAGTAGGACACCACTGTTCTTCACATGTAGCCTGAGGCCTATATGCTATTATAGGTATTGATGAAACAATATTACAACCTCATGCCACATTAACCTTTGGAGAAGACTAGAGACAAGCATATAAGACACAGCCTGCATCTCAAATGGCACACTATTCCCTTTTTATTGCACTACTTTTGACCAGGACCCATAGGGCTCTGGTCAAAAGTAATGCACTATATAGGGAATATGGTGCCATTTGAGATGCACAAAGAGCTACCTGCCTGTGCTAGCCAGCCTATGACAATGACTGATACTGTATGTAGGCACAGCATGTAACAAGAGGCAGTAAAAGTCACAGTGGCCAGAATTTACAGGCTATTGTCCCTCTGTGAAGGAACAACAGGAAGCACCATCCACCCCTGACGTCATGCTGGGCTTCTGATTGGTTGGCTTCCACCAGGCCCAGTAGATGTAGTCTGGGGGTCAATAGTTTGTGTGTGTGTGTGTGTGCCTGACACAATGGTCGATCACTTACTGGAGTCTGAAGAGAGCCAAGCACAACTACCCGTTGCAGCTGATGAGCGTTTACTATTGTCGATATGGAAGCAAACCATGTGGCAACAGAGAGTCAGTTAATTGTGTGGCTGGCTGTAAGCTTTACAGCAAATTATTAGGGCCAGGAGTCTTTTATGACCATGTGACCTGATCAAGAAAAACTCCTGGGTCCTTATTCAAAAAGTGTCTCAGAGTAGGAGTGCTGATCTAGAAACAGTTCCCCTGTCTGTGATCAGTAGATGGTTTTGTGTCTTTATGTCACTGTTGTCAAACTCATAAGCATGTTCACTCTAGGGCAGTTTCTCAAATGGCACCCTATTCCCTTAATAGTGCACTACTTTTCACCAGGGCCCATAGTGCTCTATAGGGAATATGCTGCCATTTCGGACTCTAATTCACCTTGGAAAATTGTTCAACTGAGCATCGCCTTTCATATAATCTATCCCCTTATCCTCCACTCTTTCCTTCATTCTTTCCCATGTAGTTCTGTCCACCACACTCCCTAACATCTACTGTTCTATCCTCCTCCCTCCACCTCTCTCTGCTGTTGTTGTTCTTCAGTCGACCCCTCCCTAATTCAACCATACTCCCCGATGTTGCTTCATACCACATCACCTCCCTCCCACAACCATACTCCCTGATGTTGCTTCATACCACATCACTTCCCTCCCACAACCATGCTCCCTGATGTTGCTTCATACCACGTCACATCCCTCTCAACCCTGCTCCCTGATGTTGCTTCATACCACATCACTTCCCTCCCACAACCATGCTCCCTGATGTTGCTTCCTACCACGTCACCTCCCTCTCAACCATGCTCCCCGATGTTGCTTCATACCACATCACCTCCCTCCCACAACCATACTCCCTGATGTTGCATCATACCACATCACGTCACCTCCCACAACCATGCTCCCTGATGTTGCTTCCTACCACGTCACCTCCCTCTCAACCATACTCCCTGATGTTGCTTCATACCACATCACTTCCCTCCCACAACCATGCTCCCTGATGTTGCTTCATACCACATCACCTCCCTCCCACAACCATACTCCCTGATGTTGCTTCATACCACGTCACCTCCCTCTCAACCATACTCCCTGATGTTGCTTCATACCACATCACCTCCCTCTCAACCATGCTCCCTGATGTTGCTTCCTACCACGTCACCTCCCTCTCAACCATACTCCCTGATGTTGCTTCATACCACATCACCTTCCTCTCAACCATGCTCCCTTATGTTGCTTCCTTCCACGTCACCTCCCTCTCAACCATACTCCCTGATGTTGCTTCATACCACATCACCTTCCTCTCAACCATGCTCCCTTATGTTGCTTCCTACCACGTCACCTCCCTCTCAACCATACTCCCTGATGTTGCTTCATACCACATCACCTTCCTCTCAACCATGCTCCCTTATGTTGCTTCATACCACGTCACCTCCCTCTCAACCATACTCCCTGATGTTGCTTCATACCACGTCACCTCCCTCTCAACCATACTCCCCGATGTTGCTTCCTACCACGTCACCTCCCTCTCAACCATACTCCCTGATGTTGCTTCCTACCACGTCACCTCCCTCTCAACCATACTCCCTGATGTTGCTTCATACCACATCACCTCCCTCTCAACCATACTCCCTGATGTTGCTTCCTACCACGTCACCTCCCTCTCAACCATACTCCCTGATGTTGCTTCATACCACATCACCTCCCTCTCAACCATACTCCCTGATGTTGCTTCATACCACATCACCTCCCTCTCAACCATGCTCCCTGATGTTGCTTCCTACCACATCACCTCCCTCTCAACCATACTCCCTGATGTTGCTTCATACCACATCACCTCCCTCTCAACCATGCTCCCTGATGTTGCTTCCTACCACATCACCTCCCTCTCAACCATACTCCCTGATGTTGCTTCATACCACGTCACCTCCCTCTCAACCATGCTCCCTGATGTTGCTTCCTACCACGTCACCTCCCTCTCAACCATACTCCCTGATGTTGCTTCATACCACATCACCTCCCTCTCAACCATGCTCCCTGATGTTGCTTCCTACCATGTCACCTCCCTCTCAACCATACTCCCTGATGTTGCTTCATACCACGTCACCTCCCTCTCAACCATGCTCCCTGATGTTGCTTCATACCACGTCACCTCCCTCTCAACCATGCTCCCTGATGTTGCTTCCTACCACATCACCTCCCTCTCAACCATACTTCCTGATGTTGCTTCATACCACATCACCTCCCTCTCAACCATGCTCCCTGATGTTGCTTCCTACCACGTCACCTCCCTCTCAACCATACTCCCTGATGTTGCTTCATACCACGTCACCTCCCTCTCAACCATACTCCCTGATGTTGCTTCATACCACGTCACCTCCCTCCCACAACCATGCTCCCTGATGTTGCTTCATACACCCATACCACATCACCTTCCTCTCTCAACTATACATATTTCCCCCCCTTATAGACAGGCACCCAATTCCTGGCATTCTCCCTCCATCTATACACCCCCACTGCCATCTTCCATCAGCCACCCTCCCCCTCTCCTATACAGACTGATTTCCCAAAGCCCATCCCCCGCACTCCACTGTGAGTGTGATCATACAGCTGACAAATAGCTTTACTAAACATGGAACAGCAATATCCATGGCTGTATAAACACAGTTAAATTCAGGTTTCAAGACTGAGGATCATAAAGATGAAAATATGAATGGAATCTTAACTTTATATGACAAGCAGTAAAACAAGTGTTTTCTTCTTTTTATATCCCCCCCAAGACAGACTATACAGAGTGATTTCATTCCAGATCTAACACCCACAGTAGTATGTACAGAAGAACCTCAGCAGCAGGGAGTCTTTCCTCTGACTGCCGATCGTTCCAGTGTGTGTGACTGCATTCAGTGTCTCCTCAGTGTATTCTGAGCCTCACAGCCAACAGACAGGAGGTTTGGTCTCATCAGGCGGTCGCCAGGAGACAAGACTCCGTGCACTTTCCTGACTCCTGTTCAATACGAATGCCCAGTCAGACAGAGGCAAATAGACAGACAGCATGCAGACACAGACAGACGGGTAGGCAGATGGACAGACGAACAAATCACCTTCATTCTGCAAATATATTCACATTCTGTTAAAGGTCCCCAAAGCGCACTCATCCCTGGGTCGATCCTCTTCTCAGTTCACTGCAGCTAGTGACTGGAACGAGCTGCAACAAGCACACAAACTGGACAGCTTAATCTCAATCTCTTCATTCAAAGCCTCAATCATGGACACTCTTACTGACAGTTGTGGTTGCTTTGTATGATGTATTGTTGTCACTACTTTCTTGACCTTTGTGCTGTTGACTTTGCCCAATGATGTTTGTACCATGTTTTTGTGCTGCTACCATTTTGTGTTGCTACCATGTTGTCATGTTGTGTAACTACCATGCTGTGTTGCTGCCTTGCAATGTTGTCTTAGGTCTCTCTTTATGTAGGGTTGTCTCTCTCTTGTTGTGATGTGTGTTTTGTCCTATATTTATATTGTGTTTTTTTATTATTTTTTTTAATAATAATCCCAGGCCCCTGTCCCCGCAAGCGGTCTTTTGGTAGGCTGTCATAGTAAATAAGAATTTGTTCTTAACTGACCTGCCTAGTTAAATAAAGGTTAAATTAAATAAAAATATTTGCATGTACAGGAATATGACTCGGAGAAATGGTGCTGCCACAATAAACAAACAGACAAACAGGATATACAGACAACATACAGTACCATTCTACAGTTTGGACACTCCTACTCATTCAAGGGTTTCTAATTATTTGTACTATTTTCTACATTGTAGAATAATAGTGAGGACATCAAAACTACGAAGTAACACATATGGAATCATGTAGTAACAAAAAAAGTGTTAAACAAATTCTTCAAAGTAGCCACCCTTTGCCTTGATGACAGCTTTGCACACTCTTGCCATTCTCTCAACCAGCTTCATGAGGTAGTCACCTGGAATGCATTTCAATTAACAGGTGTGCCTTGTTAAATGTTAATTTGTGGAATTTCTTTCCTTCATGCGTTTGAGCCAATCTGTTGTGTTGTGACAAGGTAGGGGTGGTATACAAAAGATAGTGCTATTTGGTAAAAGACCAAGTCCATATTATGTCAAGGACAGCTCAAATAAGCAAAGAGAAATGACAGTCCATCATTACTTTAAGACATGAAGGTCAGTCAATCCGTAAGATTTGAAGAACTTTGAATGTTTCTTCAAGTGCTGTCGCAAAACCCATCAAGCACTATGATGAAACTGGCTCTCATGAAGACCGCCACAGGAAAGTAAGACCCAGAGTTACCTCTGCTGCAGAGGATACGTCCATTGGAGTTACCAGACTCAGATTGCAGCCCAAATAAATGCTTCAGATTTCAAGTAACAGACATCTCAACATCTACTGTTCAGAGGAGACTGCATGAATCAGGCCATCATGGTTGAATTGCTGCAAAGAAACTACTACTAAAGGACACCAATAAGAAGAAGAGACTTGCTTGGGCCAAGAAACACAAGCAATGGACATTAGACCAGGGGAAACCTGTCCTTTGGTCCGATGAGTCCAAATTTGAGATTTTTGGTTCCAACTGCAGTGTCTTTGTGAGATGCGGAGTAGGTGAACGGATGATCCCTGCATGTGTTGTTCACATCGTGAAGCATTGCTACCACAGCATTCTGGAGCGACACCCCATCCTATCTGGGCTTAGTGGGACTATTATTTGTTTTTCAACAGGACAATGACCCAACACACCTCCAGGCTGTGTAAGGGCTATTTTACCAAGAAGGAGAGCGATGGAGTGCTGCATCAGATGACCTGGCCTCCACAATCACCTAACCTCAACCCAGTTGAGATGGTTTGGGTTGAGTTGGACCACAGAGTGAAGGAAAAGCAGCCAACAAGTGCTCAGCATATGTGGGAACTCCTTCAAGACTGTTGGAAAAGCATTCCAGGTGAAGCTAGTTGAGAGACTGCCAAGAATGTGTGAAACTGTCATCAAGGCAAAGGGTGGCTATTTTGAAGAATATTTTGATTTGTTGAAAAAAAATTGGTTCCTACATGATTCCATGTGGCATTTCATAGTTTTAATTTCTTCACTATTATTCTACAATGTAGAAAATAGTATAAAATAAAGAAAAACCCTTGAATGAGTAGGTGTGTCCAAACTTTTGACTGGTACTGTATGTAAACTCAGCAAAAAAATAAAGGCCCCTGTCTTTCAAAGATAATTTGTAAAATCCAAATAACTTCACAGATCTTCAGTGTAAAGGGTTTAAACACTGTTTGCCATGCTTTTCCAATGAACCATAAACAATTAATGAACATGCACCTGTGGAACGGTCGTTAAGACACTAACAACTTACAGACGGTAGGCAATTAAGGTCACAGTTATGAAAACTTAGGACACTAAAGAGGCCTTTCTACGGAATCTGAAAAACACCAAAAGAAAGATGCCCAGGGTCCCTGCTCATCTGCGTGAACGTGCCTTTGACATGCTACAAGTAGGCATGAGGAATGCAGATGTGGCCAGGGTAATAAATTGCAATGTCCGTACTGTGAGACGCCCAAGACGGCACTACAGGGAGACAGGACGGACAGCTGATCGTCCTCGCAGTGGCAGACCACGTGTAACAACACCTGCACAGGATCGGTACATCCAAACATCACACCTGGATGGCAACAACACCTGCCCGAGTTACACCAGGAACGCACAATCCCGCCATCAGTGCTCAGACTGTCCGCAATAGGCCGAGAGGCTAGGCTGAGAGAGGCTGAACTGAGGGCTTGTAGGCCTGTAGTAAAGGCAGGTCCTCACCAGACATCACCAGCAACGACGTCGCCTATGGGCACAAACCCACCGTCGCTGGACTAGACAGGATTGGCAAAAAAGTGCTCTTCACTTACGAATCGCGGTTTTGTCTCACCAGGGGTGATGGTCAGATTCGCGTTTATCGTCGAAGGAATGAGCGTTACACCGAGGCCTGTACTCTGGAGCAGGGTCCGTCATGGTCTCGGGCGGTGTGTCACAGCATCATGGGACTGAGCTTGTCGTCATTGCAGGCAATTTCAACGCTGTGCGTTACAGGGAAGAAATCCTTCTCCCTCATGTTGTACCCTTCCTGCAGGCTCATCCTGACATGACCCTCCAGCATGACAATGCCCCAGCCATACTGCTTGTTCTGTGCTTAATTTCCTGCAAGACATGAATGTCAGTGTTCTGCCATGGCCAGCGAAGAGCCCGGATCTCAATCCCATTGAGGACGTCTGGGACCTGTTAGATCAGAGGGTGAGGGCTAGGGCCATTCCCCCCAGAAATGTCCGGGAACTTGCAGGTGCCTTGGTGGAAGAGTGGGGTAACATCTCACAGCAAGAACTGGCAAATCTGGTGCAGTCCATAAGGAGGAGATGCACTGCAGTACTTAATGCAGCTGGTGGCCACACCAGATACTGACTGTTACTTTTGATTTTGACCCCCCCCTTTGTTCAGGGACATGTCCATTTCCGTTAGTCACATGTCTGTGGAACTTATTCAGTTTATGTCTCAGTTGTTGAATCTTGTTATGTTCATACAAATATTTACACATGTTAAGTTTGCTGAAAATAAACACAATTGACAGTGAGAGGACGTTTCTTTTTTTGCTGAGTTTAGGAGGACAGAAGAAAATAAGAGAGGTGTAGAAGAGTATGAGTGAGTGAAGCAAAGAGAAGAGAATAGGAGGAGAAGGGTGAGGGGGCAGAGCTGAGGGCAGCATGCAAGATGAGAGTTTGCTGAAAATAAACACAGTTAACAGTGGAGTTTTGTGTTGTTGCTGAGTTTACATGAATGTTAACTGAATGTCTTTTGGAAAAGTGTCTATAGTAGAAACAATTAACTTTTTACCTGCAGGATTATTCTGTTCCCACCTCTTGGCATACTGCGTTATATGAACTGATCTGTGAAAAGACTGGAAGGGCAACAAGATTAGTTTGTCAACTATAGTAAATGACTCACCTGCCACCTATTGGACAGATGGGGTACTACTGAATAATTCACACTTCCTTGGCAATCCAGATTAATTTGGTTTAGTCAGTGGTGTAATGCACTTAAGTAGTTTTTTGGGATATCTGTAGTTTACTATCTGACAACTTTACCTTCACTTCATTCCTAAAGAAAATAATGTACTATACATACAATTTCCTTGACACCCAAAAGTACTAGTCAGTGGTGGAAAAAATACCCAATTGTCATACTTGAGTAAAAGTAAAGATACCTTAATAGAAAATGACTCAAGTAAAAGTGAAAGTTACCCAGTAAAATACTACCGGAGTAAAAGTTTTAAAGTATTTGGTTTTAAATACACTTCAGTATCAAAAGTAAATGTAATTCCAAAAATATATCAAAAGAACTGATAGAAAACTATTTAATAAGGAATTTGAAATTAATTATAACTGTACTTTTGATAATTAAGTACATTTAACCAATTACATTTACGTTTGATACTTAAGTATAATCAAAACCAAATATTAAAAAAACACTTTTAAACTTTTACTTAAGTAATATTTTTCTGGGTGACCTTCACTTTAATGAGTCATTTTCTATTTACTTAAATATGACAATTGGGTACTTTTTCCACCACTGGGTTTAATATAGAACAACGTAATATAGAAAATAACATTAAGAGTCTAGGAAGAATATAGAAATACCATTATGTGATGACATAACAAAAGTGTGTTTCAGCCAGACAGTACATTCTGTTCCTCTTCTTAGCGTTTGTCACACCAGCTGTGAAACCCCAGACAACCTACTGTAGTAGTTAGTGCTTGCCTTACCAACCTAACTTACAATAGATCAGATTTGTCATTAAGTTCATATTGATCTCAGTCTAAAATTGATTGTGTAGCTCAATAATTTAAGATGATGCAGACATGAAGCGCAAAAAAAACCTAATATAGGGGACTTGCATTGGATTTGTGCCACATATGCTAAGAAGTTGTCATTTGGTGACAGTGACCAGGTAAACCACAGCATGGATTGATGTCTGACCTTGTCCATAGACTGCTGGCATGGTAAGGAAACCAGATGCACAACTTTTACAGGGGACAGGGGGGGACATGCCCCCCTACACATTCTGAAATTGTATTTTTGCCCCCCCTGTTTTATAATTGATAAGTGATACAAAACGAGGCCTGGAGGAAACCAAGAGGTCATTTTGTAATGTGGGTGAACTATCCCATTCAAGGTCATTCTGTGTGTAACACCTAACACATACACTAAGTGTACAAAACATTAGGGACACCTTCCTAATATTGATTTAGCCCCTCTTCTGCGCTCAGAACAGCCTCATTTCATCAGGGCATGGACTCTACAAGGTGTCGAAAGCATTCCACAGGGGTGCTGACCCATGTTGACTACAGCTGGCTGGATGTCCTTTGGGTAGTGGACCATTCTTGATACACACAGGAAACTGTTGAGCATGAAAAGCCCAGCAGCGTTGCAGTTCTTTACACAAACCGGTGTGCCTGGCACCTACTACCATATCCTGTTCAAAGGCACTTAAATGTTTTGTCTTGCCCATTCACCCTCAATGGTGAATACACAATCCATGTCTAATTGTCTCAAGGCTTAACAATCCTTCTTTAACCTCTCTCCTCCCCTACATCTACACTGATTGAAGTGGATTTAACAGGTGACATTTCACCTGGATTCACCTGGTCAGTCTGTTATGTAAAGAGCAGGTGTTTCTAATGTTTTGTACAGTTACACTCATTGATGTCACAAAGTAACAGTCTCATTCTTTCTCAGGTTATATAAGTGAAGGTTCAAGCGATGAAGAAAAGCTGAAACTAACCATACATACTGACAAAAGAAACGGGGGAAACCACAGTTCAAAGTTTGATCCAAAGTGGACATTTTAGTGATTTAAGAACAAAAACACAACAAAGTTTTACTTTTCATACTGTAGATATCACATCAGTAGGTCCTGTTGAGTCACATTTTTCAAACGCTTCTTTAGTTAAACAGCAAGTCACACCCCATTACCCCCCCCATCTGTTTAGATCATCTTGTTAGGCACGAGGGAGGGAGTACTGTGTTTACAGCCCTTTTATAATTCAATACATGCCCATTGCAGCGTCCAAATCATCTTAAAATGCTCCCTTCAAGAAATCCACAATGACTAAAAACAGGTGAAAGTAATGTGTCAAAAACAACGTTATTTCTGGCTCCACCATACCGCCTTCACTATCTATATCTGTTCAGTCATTGCAAAGCTTAGATACACAAGTGACTAAGGGAGCATTTCTAGAGTATTGGGATGTGACATTCAATGATTCCCTTTTCGTTCTGAGCACAGTGCAGAGATACAGTTAAACCCCATAGGCTGGGTCCTGGTGGCGCTCCAGGAAGAAGTCACCCTTACACAGATCTAGGGTCAGACTATTACTTCACCCCCAAACCTCTATTCCCAACAAGGGGACTGAGGCAATATCTGACTCTGGATCAATGGCTAGTGGGTATCTTCTACCTACTCCATGGAAGTACCCTGAGATCTGCTAGGCAGCTGTGGTCACTGCAGTAGAGGGTGGGCGGGGCCAAAGTGGCCCAGGTTCTCACACGCTTTAAGCCAGCGCTGGACGTTGGCTGGAGAGGAGGCGGCGGGGCCTGTCTGGAGGACGCAGCAATAACAGGCGATGTCAGCCAGCGAGAGCTCGGGACCGGCCAGCCAGGAGTCGCGACCCAAAGCGCCGTTGAGGGCGCGGAGGACTGCCGACTGCTCCTTAGCGCTTCCCTCAGCCAGCTGGAAGAAGGCGGTGTCCACCCAACTGTCCACCAGTGTAGCCAGGGCGGGGTCGCTGGGGTAAGGGGCAACGAGGCGGAACAAGAAGCGTGCCACGTTGGCCTCGCCCTCGATGGGGCACATGTTCTGAATACTGAACTTCATCTGCAGCTTTGAGACTAGAGATACAGAGAGGGGAGACAGAGAGCGAGAGGGGAGACAGAGAGCGAGAGGGGAGACCGGAAGAGAGAGGGGAGACCGGAAGAGAGAGGGGAGACAGAGAGCGAGAGGGGAGACCGGAAGAGAGAGGAGAGACCGGAAGAGAGAGGAGAGACCGGAAGAGAGAGGAGAGACCGGAAGAGAGAGGGGAGACCGGAAGAGAGAGGGGAGACCGGAAGAGAGAGGGGAGACCGGAAGAGAGAGGGGAGACCGGAAGAGAGAGGGGAGACCGGAAGAGAGAGGGGAGACAGAGAGCGAGAGGGGAGACAGAGAGCGAGAGGGGAGACCGGAAGAGAGAGGGGAGACCGGAAGAGAGAGGGGAGACAGAGAGCGAGAGGGGAGACCGGAAGAGAGAGGAGAGACCGGAAGAGAGAGGGGAGACCGGAAGAGAGAGGGGAGACCGGAAGAGAGAGGGGAGACCGGAAGAGAGAGGGGAGACCGGAAGAGAGAGGGGAGACCGGAAGAGAGAGGGGAGACCGGAAGAGAGAGGGGAGACCGGAAGAGAGAGGGGAGACCGGAAGAGAGAGGGGAGACCGGAAGAGAGAGGGGAGACCGGGAGAGAGAGGGGAGACCGGGAGAGAGAGGGGAGACCGGGAGAGAGAGGGGAGACCGGAAGAGAGAGGGGAGACCGGAAGAGAGAGGGGAGACCGGAAGAGAGAGGGGAGACCGGAAGAGAGAGGGGAGACCGGAAGAGAGAGGGGAGACCGGAAGAGAGAGGAGAGACCGGAAGAGAGAGGAGAGACCGGAAGAGAGAGGAGAGACCGGAAGAGAGAGGAGAGACCGGAAGAGAGAGGAGAGACCGGAAGAGAGAGGAGAGACCGGAAGAGAGAGGAGAGACCGGAAGAGAGAGGAGAGACCGGAAGAGAGAGGAGAGACCGGAAGAGAGAGGAGAGACCGGAAGAGAGAGGAGAGACGGAAGAGAGAGGAGAGACCGGAAGAGAGAGGAGAGACCGGAAGAGAGAGGGTACATTTACTCCAGAGATAATCTAAATAGGTGTAAAAAATGTTTAAAGCAGCTAACAATGAAAGGACACATTGACCATACATATGAATAGTAAATGATGAGCGATACTTGTACGTCTGACATCACATCTCCCTAACCTAGCCCAGTCACGTCAGTTCAAAGCTAGGTGACATTCCCAGCCATACCCTGTCTCTTACTCCACTACTCTTTCTACCCCCCACCTCCCAACATTCCCCTCTTTTTCTACCCAGTTTCTCCACCCCCTTCACTTAACCCAATCTGCCCACCCCATATTTCTCCACCTACAGTCCCCACTCTAAACCTTCTACTCTTTTACTACCCTGTCTCTGACTACCCCCATCCTCACCATCTTTCCATATAAGGGTGAAGCCCAGCTGGAAACGCTGGCGGACGTAGCTGTCTGCGTAGCGCGGCCCCAGGCAGGAGAGGAGCTGCGCGGGCACACCGGACACTGACGAGTGGACATGCACGCTGGAGAGCACCCGGTAGCGCTGGCACAGCATTGCGTGGAGCACCAGAAGGGTGAGGGGCGGTCGTGCTGGATTGGCGTTGATTACAATGTCCCGGAGGGCACCCAAGTCCTAATGGGTACAGGACAAATTATGATGATACCCTCATAAGGCGTTTCCACCAAACTTGGCACAGCCGAAATAGACAAATTAAGCGGAGTATTGACGAAACTCAACTTAATGAATTGCTATTCCTATAAGATCTCTAACAGACAAGAGCTCCACCTCTCTAACAGACACGAGCTCTACTCCTATAAGATCTCTAACAGACAAGAGCTCTACTCCTATAAGATCTCTAACAGAGACGAGCTCTATTCCTATAAGATCCCTAACAGACAAGAGCTCTACTCCTATAAGATCTCTAACAGACAAGAGCTCTACTCCTATAAGATCTCTAACAGAGACGAGCTCTACTCCTATAAGATCTCTAACAGACACGAGCTCTATTCCTATAAGATCCCTAATAGACAAGAGCTCTACTCCTATAAGATCTCTAACAGACAAGTGCTCTTTTCCTATCAGAGCTCTAAATGACAAGGGCTCTATTCCTCACCTTGCCCAGTAGGGAGTCCAGGTCTGCAGTGCCTCTAAAGGCTGTGGCTGTGGGGCTCTGGGAGAGAGAAGTCACAGTCTGGTCCAGGTCAGCGTCGGGTGTGGTCACGGTCTTGGCCAGGCCATCCACAGCTGCCTTCAGTTCATAGAGCCTGCGCATGATCTCATCCTGACGTACCTCCAGGTCTCTGAACGCAGGGTCCACCTCTGTCCCTCCATTCTACGGGAAGGGGGAATGGAGAGCTATGGTTAACACATATATAGCACATTAAGACAAACACACACATCAGCCGTTACAGTTGATTTTATACTGACGCAGCTCCAAAGCCTGCACTGCAGGGCCCACCTGTCTGTTATTCAAGACAAAAGAGAAAGTAAACACACCCTGCCACAAACAAACACACACCCATGCTGCCCTCAGGGCCCTGTGAAAGAAATGTGTTAACACAATACAAAGACATTACATGATCCTTCTCTAAACCTGTTAGGCCCAATGTTCCCTCCAAGCTGCACGCAAGCTCACCCGGGACTGCCGCTAGATTGACCTTCTCAACTTAGAGTTTTCCCTGTTAGTTAACATTATCAACGCTTCCCTTTACTGTGGCAATTGTGATCAAATCAACGCAATATTAGCAACTTTCAGTGCAACATTGGTTAGGCCTTTGTCACACTGAGGGACTAAGTAGTCGGGCAGATAATTGTTTTAGGGGGAATGAACACTGAGGGAGGTGAAGGGATTGATTGCAAAGAAAGCTGCGTTTCCTGAGGAAATCTTTAGCTGAGGTGTCAACAAAACACCAAATGTGAAAACAGAAATGTGTCATTGAGGCATTCTTATAAACTAGCTAGATAATTTGGTCTGATGATTGTAAACAGGGAGTCATTGTTGATAAGGCTGAATTCAGAGCCATTCCTATAGCCAGCTAGCAACATTATAATAGACTGCTCGGGTTATGGCTGAATCCATTAGCCTACATGGCATACCTTCATATAGAAAAGGCTACTAGAAATGACTACTCGGCTATAAAACCTAGTTGATCATCATACTGTATAATGACATGTTTTTTGCAGCTGTCTCTCTAACGTTAACTAGCTACAGTAGTAAGTTACTGGCAGTCAGTTACACCCACCCATATCATCCACTCAGTCTAGGACACAAAATGTCTGACCTGGGCCAATCATATGCTTGCTGCTAAAATAAAAATATAGGTCCTGAGTAGTGTACTGGTAACGTCCTGTCACAAATTCTAGTGGGGACAACCAAAACATCTAACTACAGTAGTTTACTCAACTAGTCAGCCACACATCATTGCGTCAGCCGAATAGGAAATTGGTAGGGTTGAAGCTAGGCTAACGTTAGCTAACGTTAATTATCTGGCAAATTATCTAGCTGTTGTTGTGGGGCTATGTAACGTTAACTCATTTTTGACGACAAAATGTCATATTTATTAGCTGGCTAGTTAATTCATGACATTAGTAAAATTAGCTAGTCATTTATGGTCGAAATTCAATTAGTTACCTGAAGCGCATGTTCGGGGCAGCTACTTGCACTTCTCTGCGCGTGGATATTCGGCAATTTGTACATGCAGGTTGGCAAATCAATCTTTATGTCATCCCCAAAGACGGGCTTTACCTGGTACATGGGCATATTGTTGGGTGGTTAGTGCCCTCCAAATTAAAAATTACAACCAATTTTCCAGCAACAGCTGACTTCTGGGGACGTTACTTGACAGACGGCTGCAGCAGCCCGCGACCGAAAGGAAGGATGCCCGACTCGGTGTCGCACGTCACATCCGGTGAAAGTGATTCGAGTTCAAAGTGATCTTTGATTTGATCAGGTCCGTCCGGGCCAGGTACGATTTTGTGTGTATAAGGAATATTTCTCCCTATGCAGCTAATGACTAGTCCTGGTCTAATATACTGTAGCTACTGCAGTTATTGCTTAATATCAGCAGCAGTGGCGACGCTCATTCAGAGCAGGTGGGAAGACAACCAGTTTAGCTAAAAAAATTATATATATATTATATATATTCTTCCTGTTTTGCATGTTATTTGGGCATCAATACGTGTGTCACATATCAGTAAAATATATATATATAATTGAGTTAATAAATCCGCATACAAACACGGTCTCTTTTTTGTTTTCTTGTGTAAAGCAGCTCCAAAATGCTGCTTTACACAAGTGGTGTTTCAGCCTAGCTCAGTGCTTTCTGTGTCATATGAAGCATTACATATGAAGAGAAATTATACATAAAACGTATCGGTGCTCATCGGCCATTCGACATAAACATTACACAACAAGTTGGAAATCGCAAATTCAACAATGAGTGCTAAGGAGCCACTGCAGCCCCGGATCAGTGGCGTCAGAGGAGATGGCTTTTGTGCTATTGTGTGTGTTTTTTCACATTATTTGTAACTTATTTTGTACATAATGTTTCTGCCACCGTCTATTATGACCGAAAAGAGATTCTGGATATCAGGACAGCGATTACTCACCTCGTACTGGACAAAGATTTTTTCTTTAATGAGTTGGACGCGAAGGATTTACTTCAGACTCCCGACAAGGCCCAAATCCCCATCATTCTCATGAAGACGAGACAGAGATATCAGGGACGTAGGTCGGGTTGCCTTGTAAGGATCCGACGACGAGTGGGTAATCCGCCTCTACCATCAGTCCTTTTAGCCAACGTGCAGTCATTTCATAATAAAATGGATGATATCCGATCAAGACTATCTTACCTCCGGGACATTAAAAACTGTAATATCTTATGTTTCACCGAGTCGTAGCTGAACGACTACATGGATAACATACAGCTGGCTGGATTTTTGGTCCATCGACAAGATAGAACATGTGCCTCCGGTAAGACAAGGGGTGGAGGTCTGTGTGTATTTGTAAATAACAGCTAGTGTACAAAATCTAATATTAAGGAAGTCTCAAGGTTTTACTCGCCTGAGGTAGAGTATCTCATAATAAGCAGTAGACCACACAATTTACCAAGAGTTTTCATCTCTATTTTTTCGTAGCTGTCTATTTACCAGCACAAACTGATGCTGGCGTTATGATCGCACTCAACAAGCTGTATAAGGCCATAAGCAAATAAGAAAAAGCTCATCCAGAGGCGGCGCTCCTAGTGGCCCGTGGACTTTAATGCAGGGAAACTTAAATCCGTTTTACCTCATTTCTACCAGCATGTTACATGTGCAACCAGAGGAAAAAAACTATAGACCACCTTTACGCGTACATACCCCAAACACGTACACGTACATACCCCAAACAGAAGCCATGGATTACAAGCAACATCTGCACTGAGCCAAAGGGTAGAACTGCCGCTTTCAAGGAGCAGGACTCTAACCCGGACGCTTATAAGAAATCCCACTATGACATCAGATGAAGCATCAAACAGGCAAGCGTCAATACAGGATTAAGATTGGATCGTACTACACTGGATCCGATACTCGTCGGATGTGGCAGGGCTTGCAAACTATTACAGACTACAAAGGGAAGCACAGCCGCGAGCTGCCCAGTGACACGAGCCTACCAGACAAGCTAAATTACTTCTATGCTCGCTTCGAGGCAAGCAACACTGAAGCATGCATGAGAGCATCAGCTGTTCCGGACAACTGTGTGATCACGCTCTCCGTTCCCGATGTGAGTAAGACCTTTAAACAGGTCAACATTCACAAGGCCGCAGGGCCAGATGGATTACCAGGATGTGTAGTCCGAGCATGCGCTGACCAACTGGCAGTTGTCTTCACTGACATTTTAAACCTGTCCCTGACCGAGTCTGTAATACCAACATGTTTCAAAGAAACCACCCTGTACCCAAGAACACCAGGGTAACCTGCCTAAATGACTACCGACCCATAGTCATGAAGTGCTTTAGCCATGAAGTGCTTTGAAAGGCTGGTCATGGCTCACATCAACACCATTATCTCAGAAACCCACTCATATTTTCATACCGCCCCAACAGATCCACAGATAATGCAATCTCTATTGCACTCCACACTACCATTTTCCCACCTGGACAAAAGGAACACCTAAGTAAGAATTCTATGCATTGACTACAGCTCAGCGTTCAACACCATAGTGCCCTCAAAGCTCATCACTAAGCTAAGGACCCTGGGACTAAACACCTCCCTCTGCAACTGGATCCTGGACTTCCAGTCGGGCCGCCCCCAGGTGATAAGGGTACGTAACAACATATCTGCGATACTGATCCTCAACACGGGGGCCCCTCAGGGGTGCGTGCTCTGTCCCCTCCTGTACTCCCTGTTCACCCATGACTGCATGATAAAGCATGACTCCAACACCATCATTAAGTTTGCCGACAACACAACACCAACTATGATGAGACAGCCAATAGGGAGGAGGTCAGAGACCTGGCAGTGTGATGCCAGGTAAACAACCTCTCACTCAACGTGGTCAAGACAAAGGAGATGATTGTGGACTACAGGAAAAGGAGGACCGAGCACGCCCCCATTCTCATCGACGGGGCTGTAGTGGAGCAGCTTGAGAGCTTCAAGTTTTTTGGTGTCCACATCACCAACAAACTATCATGGACCAAACACACCAAGACAGTCGTGAAGAGGGCACGACAATGCCTATTCCCCCTCAAGAGACTGAAAAAATGTGGTCCTCAGATCCTCAAAAAGTTCTACAGCTGCACCATCGAGAGCATCCTGACTGGTTGCATCACCGCCTGGTATGGCAACTGCTTGGCCTCCGACCGCAAGGCACTACAGACGGTAGTGCGTACAGCCCAGTACATCACTGGGGCCAAGCTTCCTGACATCCAGGAACTCTATACTAGGCGGTGTCAGAGGAAGGCCCTAACTCCAGCCACCCAGTCATAGAATGTTTTTTCTGCTACCGCACGTCAAGCTGTTCCGGAGCGTCAAGTCTAGGTCCAAAAGGCTTCTTAGCAGCTTCTACCCCCAAGCCATAATAAGACTCTGGAACAGCTAATGAAATGGCTACCCAGACTATTTGCATTGTCCCCCCCCCCACCACCATTATTTTTACGCTGCTGCTTCTCTCTGTTTATTATCTATGCATAGTCATTTTACCTCTACCTACATGTACATATTACCTCAATTACCTCGACTAACCTGTGCATTGACTCTGTACCGGTACGCCCTGTTTATAGAGTACTGTTATTTTATTGTTGCTCTTTAATTATTTGTTATTTTTCTATTTTCTTTTTTACTTCAGTTTATTTTCTTAAAACTGCATTTTTGGTAAAGGGAATATAAGTAAGCATTTCACTGTAAGGTCTACACTGTTTGTATTCGGCGCATGTGACAAATACAATTTGATTTCATTTGATTTGATCCCAGGCTGTGTTACAGCCGGCTATAACTGGGAGACCCATGGGATGGTGCACAATTGGACCAGCATCTTCCGGGTTAGGGGAGGGTTTGGCCGGCCGCGATGTCCCTGTCTCATCATGCTGTAGCGACTCCTTGTGGCGGGCCGGGCTCCTGCAAGCTGACCTCGATCGTCAGTTCGACAGTGTTTCCTCCGACACATTGGTGCGGCTGGCTTCAGGGTTAAGCGAGCAGTGCGGCTTGGCTCTCGACCTTCGCCGAGTCCGTAGGGGGGTTGCAGCGATGAGACAAGACTATAACTGCCAATTGGATATCACGAAAAAGGGGGTAACGCCATGTGCCAGAAAAGTTTGAATACATTGACCAGCATGACTTCTTCTGCGTTCAAAACTACTGGAAACTCGGAACTGGGAAATCTCCGACTTTTGTGAGTTCAAGACAACTGGGAACTCGGATAATCGGGATTTCGGGCTTCTTTCTAGAGCCCACAAGAAGGACCGCCGCGCCACATTCCTGTTCAAGTGAGCACGGCACATCAAGGTCCAACAATGTATTGTATGCTGCTGCATAAATTATGTAATGTGCCAGGGAGATATGTATACTGTAGCCAAGAAAGTAATGCTAAGTGTATGTCGTGTAGTAAGCTGTTAGTACACAATGTTCCTCACCCTAATAATTTGATCTCTTTCCTCCCTCATAACGTAGCCTACTGTTCTGACTTGATGGTGCATATGTAGCCTATAGCCTGTTTTAGAGAAATGTCATCATCGAATATTGTAAGAGCTTTCATTGTCTGCTTATTTGACCCCTTTATTTATCCTACAGTTCTGATTTGGTGTACAGGGATAATACTGTAAGAACAGCCCATGTTCTGAATTCTGTCGCTGTACATTTCAAAAGTGCTGAACATATAGTTATATTGACTACGTCCATCCTAGTTCACTCATTAATGTCTTAATCGAAATTACGGAATGCCTCTTATCCTCTCGTCGTTCCCTTTTGCCATAGTTTGTACATCTCAATTGTCAGTAGAAACCACATTTGTTTCAGCAAGTCAGCCATATCAGCTATGTTTTTTAAAAAGGCAGTAAATGAGGCTGAATGAACCATTTCGCTGCCAGACAAGGCTCTGCTGATGTTGTAGTGGTAAGGATTCACTCCATGGTGCTGGAAACAAAGCTCTGCTGTTGGGACAGCTTTATGTAGGCCCTAACAGTTTGTGGGCACCGTTTGTCACCGTTATAGTGCAATGAATGTATTGTTTAGTGTTGTGTTGTGTCTTTGCTGGCATGCATTAAAAAAAAATTCTTTTCCCCACCAAGATTTACATGCTAAAATCACCACTGATCCGCAGGAGGAATCCTGAAATACTGTTCTACTGCACTCCATCATGCCTCCACTAGAGGGCCTCCTACCACCAGGGAGACATCTGGAGATGCAGGGAAAGGGAAAGGCGTCAGCAAACCACATAGAGATAGATAGAGGACTCATCTTTATATCTGTGCTATTATAGTGTCTGTGACAGCATGGGCAGTTCGATTGAGGCTACAACCCATAGGAAGCCCCACCCAGTTAACTATTTTGACTTCTTTAAAATGGTGGAAATGTGGTAGAAGCACTCAATAGCAATGTCCATGCTAAAACGGTTTAAATCCATGATGAGTCCTCAATCTCTATGACACAGCAGCACATCTCTGATAGACTCCTAGACCTCTCATCATTAGAGCCCACTAGTCCAGTCCCCCTGACTATGTGACCGGACCAGGAAACACTCTAGGCCCTAGCTGAATATATATTTCTGGACATGTGGAATTCAGCAGAGCCTGGAATCATCCATCCCATTGGTTATTTCATTTGGTATCATTTGTATCTCGCAGTAGGCTAAACATAGAGGTAGAAAAATAAGAGGTGTGTGTGTGTGTAGGTGTGTGTATTTGAGACCAAAGGACAGTATCACCTGTCTTCAATGACAAGGTAGTCTGCGTTTATTATTCTTGAGACCACAGGGCCAAATCCTATGTTGCAGTAACGTTAACCTTATAGGTGCAGACAGGACAGATGTACAGTGTGAGTTTCTAAGCATGTGTATGTGGTGTGAACACACAAAAGGATGAATGTGTGTCTGTCTGTCTTCCTTTTCCAGTTAGTCTTCCTGTATACTGTATTTGCTCAGTCCAGCTGTCTACCATAGTAATAATACGATAGGCATTTAGCAGTTGTTTTATCCAATGTGACTTGCAGAACTTTTGACATTGACAGTCATACAGCTTTCACACAGACACATATACGATGCACGCACGCACACACACACACACACACACACACACACACACACACACACACACACACACACACACACACACACACACACACACACACACACACACACACACACACACACACACACACACACACACACACACACACACACACACACACACAGGGACATTTTGTGTATGTGCACGTTCACAGTAAAGGTTGAATATGTGACTGTCTTTTTCACTGTTTCTAGTCTGTGTGTGTGCGTATACAGTATGTCACATTTATTCAGTATATGTGGCCCATGCGGGACTCAAACCCTGGTTTTGCCAGCACCATGCTCTACCCACTGAGCCATTGGAACTACATGTTTAGGGCTATGGGATGATTTCTAGTGGCAGAACCCAATAGAAAAAACCAGAGTGGTTATATTTGAGTAGCTATGCAAATGTCAACGTGCCAGAGGCTGGTCTTGTGGTAGTGC
This sequence comes from Salvelinus fontinalis, assembly GCF_029448725.1. Classification (NCBI taxonomy): domain Eukaryota; kingdom Metazoa; phylum Chordata; class Actinopteri; order Salmoniformes; family Salmonidae; genus Salvelinus; species Salvelinus fontinalis. The sequence goes on from NC_074698.1 coordinate 18,902,064, forward strand.
TGCTCCCGGACCACACATACCCGCTGGCAACAGGGTTACGAATCCTACCTCTGTCTCCCTCCATTGAATTAGCTTTCTCTTACTTCCACAAAGCATTCCAGGATGTATGCAACAAGCATGCCCCTTTCAAACAATACATAGTTAAGGGCAGAGACAACCCTTGGTTCTCAGGTGAACTAGCTGAAATCATAAGGAAACGCAATACTGTGTGGGCTAAAGCAAGAAGGTCTGATTCGGCTGATGATTGGATGGCTTTTGTCCTACCTGTTTTGAAAGGAGGTGATCCCATTCTATAGAATAACAATTGGCCCATGTCTAAATTGTCTGTTATGCCAAAGTAACAGAGTTCCTAGTCAATAAGCAGCTTAAAGACTACCTCAAGGAAAACAATATTTTGAGTGGTTTGCAATCAGGTTTCAGGGCAAGCCACATCACTGTTACAACAACATGTATGGTTTTGGATGATATTCACTGTGCTCTGAATAAGAAGTTGCATTATGCCATGTTAATAGATTTGTCAAAGGCATTTGACACTGTGGACCATACTGTATTGGTGCAGAGACTGAAGTGTATTGGGATTACCGGTCATGCTCTACAGTGGTTTGTGAACTACATGTCAAATAGAACCCAGTTTAATAAGGCAGATGGTTGTAAGTCTGACATCATAAAGCTGCACTCAGGTGTTCCTCAAGGATCAATTGTAAGTCCCCTGTTGTTCATTATATAGAACAACACATTGGGAGACATATTGAGACAGTTGATGTAAAATTGTGGTGCAGATGACACTGTTCTCTATTCAAGTGGCAGCAGTTTGACTTTGGCTTTTGAAAAAGCTCAAACAGCTTTTAACATCCTTCAACAGAATCTGTAGGATTTGAAGCTTGTTCTGAATTCCTCTAAAACAAAATATAATGGTATTTTCCAATACTAAACACTCTGAAAACCATGCCATTAGTACCTTGGAAGGAAATTCAATAGAGCAAGTCAAGACGTACAAATATCTGGGAGTTTGAGTGGATGAGAAGCTGAGCTTCATTAATCATGTTGAGAATAGGTTTTTATTACCGGCATTAGGCTTGTTTTTCTTTGGAGGCCAGAAAAGAGCTGGTACGGTGTACATTCCTGTCTGTCTTGGACTACAGTGATGTCATTTATATGCAGACCTCAAACACTACCCTGAAGGCACTTGATTCCGTGTATCATGCAGCTCTTAGGTTAATTACCAACCAAAAGCATCTGACACGCCACTGTGATCTCCATAGTGCTGTTGGCTGGTCTTCGTTGACTCTATGTAGGCTCAGACATTGGTATACTATGATCTATAAGGCCATTTTGGGAAAACTGCCTCTTTCTCTCTGTTCTTCTTTGATAAGGTCAGAAAATAAATACCAATTATGGTCTCACTCTAGTTACTTTTAACAGTTTCTAAAACCAGAATGGCTCATGGCAAAACGTGTTTTAGCTACTCAGCTCCGTGGTTTTGAAACCCCAGGAGCTTGTTTCCTTGGAGGAGTTTAAAACTTTGTTTGACTCACGTTACTGAGGATTGTGATTGTCATTCGGACTTGACGTGGGGATACATATGATAGTTTTTTTTGTCTATGACGCTTGCATGATTCTGTAATTGAAAAAAATAAATATGGTGTGTCTGTCAGTTGTTACATATTTGTCTAAAACATTGTTCCTCTGCTGCTGTCTTGGTTGGACCAGGTCTCTCTTGAAAAATTGATTTTTATCTCAATGAGACAAAGCTGGATAAATGAAGGTTAAATAAAAATCTGTCTCCCTTTCTACTGTATCTGTCCTTTGAACAAATAAAATACTTAAAAAGACATTAACAAAAAACAAGGTACAGTCCCGATTATTTAATGAATTAACTGTATGTACTGTAAGTTGCGTAAATAAAATATTTCAATAACAGGAGATTTGGAAACCCAATCGTTCCCCCACTCCAGGAATGACCTGAAAGCAAGCAGCAGAGACGAGAGAGCTGGCACAGCATTAGACCCAACAGCATCTCCTCTAACATGTTACACCTGTTTGGTTCACCTTCCACCTTCCTCCTCTCACTCCCCTGTCAAGGGACCTCTCTGTCTTAGTGGACTAAGTCCTGTTACACCGTACATCATGACATCATCAACCCACATACCATACCATACGATATGCATGGAAATTCATTTTGTGAAGCCAGCATACAAATAAACAAAACGATACAATACACAATACACTATAATACATTCAAACTGGAAAATACTGGAAAGATAATAATGAATGTACAACACAATTATTCTATCTCTGCAGTCTACTGTCCGACCATGTATTGTGCCTACATCTGTCCTATGTCCCACTGTTCAGCATCCTACATCTGTCCCATGTCCCTCTGTTCAGCATCCTACATCTGTCCTATGTCCCACTGTTCAGCATCCTACATCTGTCCTATGTCCCACTGTTAAGCATCCTACATCTGTCCTATGTCCCACTGTTCAGCATCCTACATCTTTCCTACGTCCCACTGTTCAGCATTCTACATCTGTCCCATGTCCCACTGTTCAGCATTCTACATCTGTCCTATGTCCCACTGTTCAGCATCCTACATCTTTCCTACGTCCCACTGTTCAGCATCCTACATCTGTCCCATGTCCCACTGTTCAGCATCCTACATCTGTCTATGTCCCACTGTTCAGCATCCTACATCTGTCCTATGTCCCACTGTTCAGCATCCTACATCTGTCCTATGTCCCACTGTTCAGCATTCTACATCTGTCCCATGTCCCACTGTTCAGCATCCTACATCTGTCCTATGTCCCACTGTTCAGCATCCTACATCTGTCCTATGTCTCACTGTTCAGCATCCCACACCTGTCCTATGTCCCACTGTTCAGCATCCTACATCTGTCCTATGTCCCACTGTTCAGCATCCTACATCTTTCCTACTTCCCACTGTTCAGCATCCTACATCTGTCCTATGCCCCACTGTTCAGCATTCTACATCTGTCCTATGTCCCACTGTTCAGCATTCTACATCTGTCCTATGTCCCACTGTTCAGCATCCTACATCTGTCCCATGTCCCACTGTTCAGCATCCTACATCTGTCCTATGTCCCACTGTTCAGCATCCTACATCTTTCCTACGTCCCACTGTTCAGCATTCTACATCTGTCCTATGTCCCACTGTTCAGCATCCTACATCTTTCCTACTTCCCACTGTTCAGCATTCTACATCTGTCCTATGTCCCACTGTTCCGCATTCTACATCTGTCCTATGTCCCACTGTTCAGCATCCTACGTCTGTCCCATGTCCCACTGTTCAGCATCCTACATCTGTCCTACGTCCCACTGTTCAGCATTCTACATCTGTCCTATGTCCCACTGTTCAGCATCCTACATCTGTCCCATGTCCCACTGTTCAGCATCCTACATCTGCCCTATGTCCCACTGTTCAGCATCCTACATCTTTCCTACGTCCCACTGTTCAGCATTCTACATCCTTCCTACGTCCCACTGTTCAGCATCCTACATCTGTCCTATGTCCCACTGTTCAGCATCCTACATCTGTCCTATGTCCCACTGTTCAGCATCCTACATCTGTCCCATGTCCCACTGTTCAGCATTCTACATCTGTCCCATGTCCCACTGTTCAGCATCCTACATCTGTCCCATGTCCCACTGTTCAGCATTCTACATCTGTCCTATGTCCCACTGTTCAGCAACCTGATGGCCATCGGAATGAAACTTGCCTTGCTCCTATTCTTGCTGAACAGTGACAGGGCAAAATCTCAAAACATTGGGCAAGATTGTGTGTAGGTTCCTCTATGATGTGTTTGGCTTTGTCCCTTGTGGACCCCAGGAAGAGTAGCTGCTACTTTTTCAACAGCTAATGGGGATCCTAATAAAATACCCCCCCCAAAAAAATACCTTACCCGTCTATTATAGAGGCCCTGAAGCCCCCTGCACTGCAGCCCACAGAGCTTGGACCCCAGGTTTGCAGTCCTGAGGATGCCCTTGTTGGCTGCTGACAGCCCAGTGTACCAGCCCAGGAAACAGACAGTCAGCACACTCTCTATATGGCATCTGTGGTAGTTGGAGAGTATCTGGGTGTTGACATTCAGTTGTCTCAGTCTGTGCAGGAGGTGCAGCCATTGTTTAACATTTTCATAGATTTTTATTGAGTGTTGGCATTAACACTTCTTCCTCAAAGCAAAGAACAAGAGAGAGATTTAATTAAAATGAACAATTGAGTTTGGTGTTCCCATAGCTTGTTAGGCTTGAATAATTGACGTGGCTGCTGAGTTCCTGGAGGAGAGAGAGAGAGAAATGGAGAGAGAGAGACTGAGAGCAGGGAGCCCATGTGCTTAGGTAATGGTGGGATCTAGTTATACTGGGGCGAGAACCTGAAACTAGCAGCGTGAAACCTGACAGGGCGCTGTAAATCATGTAGGAACAAGGGCGGAGAGGGAAACAGAGCCCAGGAGTCGACCAATAGAACTGGAGGCTAATGTGTCAGTTAGCTATCTGCTTGAAGGCCAGTAGAACTAGAGGCTAATGTGTCAGTTAGCTATCTGCTAGAAGGACAGTAGAACTAGAGGCTAATGTGTCAGTTAGCTATCTGCTTGAAGGCCAGTAGAACTAGAGGCTAATGTGTCAGTTAGCTATCTGCTTGAAGGCCAGTAGAACTAGAGGCTAATGTGTCAGTTAGCTATCTGCTAGAAGGCCAGTAGAACTAGAGGCTAATGTGTCAGTTAGCTGTCTGCTAGAAGGCCAGTAGAACTGGAGGCTAATGTGTCAGTTAGCTATCTGCTTGAAGGCCAGTAGAACTAGAGGCTAATGTGTCAGTTAGCTATCTGCTAGAAGGCCAGTAGAACTAGAGGCTAATGTGTCAGTTAGCTATCTGCTAGAAGGCCAGTAGAACTAGAGGCTAATGTGTCAGTTAGCTATCTGCTAGAAGGCCAGTAGAACTAGAGAATAATGTGTCAGTTAGCTATCTGCTAGAAGCCCAGTAGAACTGGAGGCTAATGTGTCAATTAGCTATCTGCTTGAAGGCCAGTAGAACTAGAGGCTAATGTGTCAGTTAGCTATCTGCTAGAAGGCCAGTAGAACTAGAGGCTAATGTGTCAGTTAGCTGTCTGCTAGAAGGCCAGTAGAACTGGAGGCTAATGTGTCAGTTAGCTATCTGCTTGAAGGCCAGTAGAACTAGAGGCTAATGTGTCAGTTAGCTATCTGCTAGAAGGCCAGTAGAACTAGAGGCTAATGTGTCAGTTAGCTATCTGCTAGAAGGCCAGTAGAACTAGAGGCTAATGTGTCAGTTAGCTATCTGCTAGAAGCCCAGTAGAACTGGAGGCTAATGTGTCAATTAGCTATCTGCTAGAAGCCCAGTAGAACTGGAGGCTAATGTGTCAATTAGCTATCTGCTAGAAGGCCAGTAGAACTAGAGGCTAATGTGTCAGTTAGCTATCTGCTAGAAGGCCAGTAGAACTAGAGGCTAATGTGTCAGTTAGCTATCTGCTAGAAGGACAGTAGAACTAGAGGCTAATGTGTCAGTTAGCTATCTGCTTGAAGGCCAGTAGAACTAGAGGCTAATGTGTCAGTTAGCTATCTGCTAGAAGGCCAGTAGAACTAGAGGCTAATGTGTCAGTTAGCTATCTGCTAGAAGGCCAGTAGAACTAGAGGCTAATGTGTCAGTTAGCTATCTGCTAGAAGGCCAGTAGAACTAGAGGCTAATGTGTCAGTTAGCTATCTGCTAGAAGGCCAGTAGAACTAGAGGCTAATGTGTCAGTTAGCTGTCTGCTAGAAGGCCAGTAGAACTGGAGGCTAATGTGTCAGTTAGCTATCTGCTTGAAGACCATTAGAACTAGAGGCTAATGTGTCAGTTAGCTATCTGCTAGAAGGCCAGTAGAACTAGAGGCTAATGTGTCAGTTAGCTATCTGCTACCCACACCTACCGGCACTGGCTCCTCGCTGCCTAGCCAGCACAGCAGGTACTAACACTACTGTATCATTCTCTTACTGGGTCACACAGACTTGAAGAAATTACTTGAAAAACTAGAGAAAAAACTAGACCAAATAGAGTGGACAACGGATACATCTTTGCTTGAGATTTTCTCGGCTAGGCTAGAGCTAGTTGCGCTGTCAGAGGGACCAGGGGTTGAATTGGGTAAAAATGAGTTCAAAATTGACTTTCACTGTCTCATAGGGAGATAGAGGTTTAGTCACGGAACTCTCAATCAAAGATCATCATGTATGGTACCCATATTAGAGCAGCCTCATTCTCAGCAAGATGTCCTACTATGGACACCGTAATGCCTAGAGCTACATTTTGAGGGAATTTGCAATACTTATAATCAATGTAATCCCTTAATTGTAATAGAGCACTTAAGTCCCAGTCCTTCATCAAACATATAGTAAAAGGAAATGGTTTAATCAGACATATACTGTTGTTGGTCATCAATGTTGGACAACTGCTGCAATTTTGCCTTCTGCAACCTCTTAAAGGGATATACTTAGTCCACATATGACACATGCAAGTGAGTAAGTCTATGATGTCTTTGAAGGGTCAGGGGGACTAAATGACGAAACACACTGTACCAACAAACAATTAAATGCTGTGGGTGTTCGTCCTATTGCTTCTGACCAGAACATCGGCCATCATTTTCTGTTCATTCATTGACGATTCTACATGTTGAGTAGCACCCTGCATGTGGACACTTTACAAAGAGTCATCCTGCCACCTGTAATCGGACCCTCAAACTTAACTGTTACACTCAAATTGTTACCTATACACCCATAATGATTAGGTGCACGTTAGGACACGTCTGCCAACACCTCTTGTAGTTAAACCCAGACAGCACGGGCCTCCTAAAATGGCCTCCATTAACTAACGACTAACCAGTCAAATAGTGGACTGTCTCTCAGTATCTGATGCTGCTCCCTCATTTGGAAAAGTCCACAAAGTGCCTGTCTTCCTCTGCACAGCAATACCATTAACTCATTGTCAGGGTGGACCTTTACAGCACCTTTCAGATTGAGGCGTAGTCTCGTCTACAGTACAACCATGCATTATCACTAATGCAATTTGGCTTTAGTGTACTTACTGTAGTCTAGCCTCCTATTATAACCAATCACCTGTTCTCACTATTCTTGATGACTGATCAAGTTTTCTAGCACTGGCCAGTGGAGGCTGGTGGAGGGAGAAATTGGGAGGAGGTGCTCCCTAATTTTCCCCTCCCACAGCCTCCACTGGAGTAGGAATGGTACAACACTTTTGAATTTTATTTATTAAAGGTGCAACATGCAGAAATCGCTCCGCCATTTCGTGGTTGCTAAAATTCTAATAGTTTTCTTAATTTCATTTTATGTGACAAAACAAGCAGTCATTGTGTAGAGAATCATTGTACCATCTATACCGCTGTGAAATATATTTTCCTAATTCGAATCCCCGAGCTGACATGGTGAAAAATCTGTTGATCTGCCCTTGAGGAAAGCACTTAATCCTAAATGCTCCAGGATCGCTGATCACTGGCCATGAACCCACTCAGGGAGAATTGGATATGCAAAAAAAATAACATTTTTTATGTCATGTCTCACACCCGTACAGGTTACCTGCTTGTACATGCAGTAAAGCAGGACAAATGTAAGCACTACCCTATTTGACCATTGAGGTCACAAGCGAGACCTGGCCAAAATGGGTAGCTCAATGGATGATCCATGATGTGTGTGTCATTCAATGAAAAAGAGGATGCTATTTCTCACTGTCTGTCAAACATGTTAACAAAGCAGGACTAAAGCCTTGTGATTAAAAAGAGCCAGTGCTGTCGTCCGTATACATGGGATCCTACACGGAGCTCACTGAGCCCATTGAGTCATTCTAACACGCCGGCTTTTTTTGAAACTTTTATGGCGTTCATAAAAGACTTGAACATCCACCTCCATGGGTATCCGTGGGTATTGCCTGTTTTGTTCCCACCAGCCACTGCATCAATTTGTTATCAGCGGTGGAGGATGGGGTGCGCATTAAAGTTTCAGATAGACTTAATCAGTAAGGTGAGGTATGACCTTTTTGGTGACAATGAAGCGAAGGCATAAATTATTGAACCATTGCCTGTGAGGCAAGCAAGGACTGTATAGGCTGTGTCAGAGTCGGACCAAGTCTCTACAGACCTACGTCCAGGCCTAATGCATTGTGTCAAGTCCAGGGCCTGTGTGCTCGGTAGACCAACTTATCCCATCCCATCTCGTTAATGTATTTTGGTCAACATTAACCTACATTTCCCAGCATCATTGGAGAAGCCAGTCACATCTCCCTGTAGGGCAGGCTCTAGTTTCAACCTACTAACTCTAGACAGGGAATCAGGCACATGGATCGTAGGGGTCAGGACAGATGAATGCTGTTTGGTTGTGTTGCTTTAAAGATTCACAACTTTCAGGTAGAAATTATATAATTTGATATTGTGCCTCATAACCCTACAATAATATAGATCGCATCACGATATCAAATGATACATTTTCTTTAAAGTTCCCCTTTAACTTGAAGCACATAGAAACGTGTAACTTCAAATCAGTAACCTGAACCAATTAAACATTTCAGCTGTAAAAGCTGCATGTGCAGCAGACACAATTCAAACTTGGCCGTTTTCAAAAGTTTCAGTCTCTGTTTTTATGGGAGAATTGAAAGCATCTTTCAGCCTATAAATACACATACAACTCAAGACTTCATTCCCCTTTATAAACCATATTTATAAAGGGGCCTTCAAAAACGGGGCTGCCGCCAGTTGCCCATCCCTGGCCTAGATTTAGCCAAAATTAGGTTATCTAAGAAACAAACAATAATCTAGTTGCTGTTTTAATACTGTACAACTGAACACATGTAGGATATGTGTAGATTACGCTTTTCTTTCATTTGTCTCTGCAAAATATTGTAGGAAAGGCCCAGTGTAAACTGAATACACTAAAGTCCAAATAACATTTCATGTCATGATTTTGAATCTAAAGTCAAACAAACATTGTTCAGTGAGCCACATCCATCCACCTTTGTATCAGCAAAGGATCTTGTTTGCTGACTGACATTTTCTCCACATTTGCACTGTGTCTACGTAGTCCTGGGCATTATCTCACCATCACAGTTGCCTCTCTCTCTCCCTCCCGCTGCCCTTGAGCCATGATAATCGGCAGAGGATGGGGTGCACATTAAAGTTTCAGACAGACTTAATCAGTAAGGTGAGCCTGACACTCTTTTCTTGGTATGAAATTTTGGTGACAATGAAGCGAAGGCATCAATTATTGAACTGTTGCCTGTGAGGCAAGCAAGGACTGTATAGGCTGAGTCAGAGACGGACCAGGCCTCTTCAGTCCTAGGTCCAGGCCTAATGCATGGTGTCAAGTCCCCGGGACTATATGTGTCCTCCCAGTAGACCCACTTATCTCATCTCCTAAATGTCTTTTGGTCAACAACATTAGCCTACATTTACCAGCATCATTGGAGGAGCCAGACACATCTCCCTGGAGGGCAGACTTTGAGTTTCAACCTACTAACCCTTGACAGGGGGCTTGTTCAACATTGCAGCTGACAGTGCAGGTGACTGCCGACTGACTAATCTACAAATCCCCAATTGCATCACAAATAACTAGTCATTATTATTTGTAGATCAGTCAGTCACCATTTACCCACAATGCATTGTGGATTTGATGCTCTCGAACATGGCCACTGTCTTTTGGTCAACATTAATCTACATTTCACAGCATCATTGGAGAAGCCAGTCACATCTCCCTGGAGGGCAGGCTCTAGTTTCAACCTACTAACTCTAGACAGGGAATCAGGCACATGGATCGTAGGGGTCAGGACAGATGAATGCTGTTTGGTAGTGTTGGTTTTCAGATTCACAACTTTCAGGTAGAAATTATATTATTTGATATTGTGCCTCATAACCCTACAATAATATAGATCGCATCACAATATCAAATGATACATTTTCTTTAAAGTTCTCCTTTAACTTGAAGCACATTGAAATCTGTAACTTCAAGTCAGTAACTTGAACCAATGAAACATTTCAGCTGTAAAAGCTGCATGTGCAGCAGACACAATTCAAACTTGGCTGTTTTCAGTTCGTCTGTGCTTTTATACGGGAATTGATATCATCTTTCACAGCCTATAAAGATGAATACAACTCAAGGGTTCATAACCTTTTGTTGACCATATTGCTTGGATCTTCACAGAAATCCCCTCAGTGATGCTACAAGTGGCTTTAAACTATTAGCCTTTTGGTGCGTTGTATTGAATACTTAAAGAGATACTTCAGGATTTTGGCAACGAGGCCCAATGACCACTTCCACAGAGTCAGATACCATGCCAAGATCCCAAAGTATCCCTTTAAATCTGTCCTTACAGTGTGTGCACACATACAGACACAAAACCCCCTCTTTAGCCTGTCATAATCACAGACTACTGACCAAAATGTGTACCTGGAACAAAAACATGAATGAATCCTAGCTCAGTGTTTTACATAGAGTACTAACAACATTGTTGGCCTCGGCCAGTGAGAGAGTCTACAGTCTTCTATAATGTAGGACAGAGGGCTATACTTTTATTGAAGATATTTAAGAATGATTATCCTAGATTTAACCACAATTACATTATCTGAGAACAAACAATAATCTAATTGCTGTGTTAATACAACTAAAGGTGCGTAGGACATGCTCCAACTACATGTGTGGATTAGCCTTTTTTGTCATTTGTCTCTGCAATATATTGTAGAAAATATATTTATTGTCATGCTTTTGAATCTAAATTCAAACAAACATCGTTCAGTGAGCCACATCCATCCACCTTTGTATCAGCAAAGGATCTTGCTTGCTGACTGACATTTCCCCCACATTTGCACTGTCTGTGTCTACTGAGTATTATCTCACCATCACATCACTGTCTCTCTCTCTCTCTCTCTCTCTCTCTCTCTCTCTCTCCCGCTGCCCTTGAGCCAGGATCATCGGCCTGTC